>NC_052614.1:30167135-30298015 GCF_016545825.1 Eucalyptus grandis | reverse complement strand
CCATTAGAAAGATAATACTAGGCCTTTCATGAATCACTAGGACTCTCAAAGGTTGAATTGTCAAGGGTGTGCCCAATCATTGACAATTCCAACTTAAAAACTTCATGGATGATCCGGTGGCTTATTAGGGCTAATCACCAAAGCCCACTTATTTGACTTCTCTGCCACTTTAATTGGGGTCTCCACCAGTTGTGTATTGTCGAAAACTGGTGCCTTAGAAGTTTGAGTACCATACGAGCAGAATCTCTTCCCTTTTTTTTTTTGCATTTGATAGCTTGGAACCTTTGGATTTGTGCCTTGTCAGTCCCTTTTCACCTGCTAGGGTCTCTATCATGTTCATCTCCACTTCCTTTAGTTGTTCCTCATAGAGTACCATGACAGACTCTTCATCTATGCAACAATTCCCTCTCTTTTGAGGACCTTTCTCCTCCATTAATATCAGTGCTAGAGAAGAGGTAGCTTGACTATTCTTCTATTGAATTGGCTTGTTAGCATTGTTCTACCCATAGATAGACAAAATTCCATTCATATTCTGATTCGGCAACTGTTATTCTTTCTCAGGAACTGAAGAAATAGGGGTCTTTGGCACGCATGCATCTTCTTCTTATATTATATCTTGTTTGTCATAGAAGATTTTCCCATACGGACTAAGTTCCCGCACTTCCGCTCTTAGCCATTGCCCAAATCTTCCCGATAAGTCTTTTGCTAGCCCTAAATTCTCATAAGGTATTTCCTTGCAAAATGTGGCATAATGCTTTATTCTACCACACAAATAACAGTAGTGTGGAAGCCTCTCATATTTGAATTCTACCCACAGCCTCTTGCTCTCCAAATTAATAATAACTCCAGTCTTGAGAGGATTTTCCAGATTCAGCTTGACTTTGCCTTGCCAATCTTATAATTGATGTTCCCTTTAGCTTCTAATTTCACCTCTATTACATCGTCAAGTTTCGATGCAATATCTCTTATAACTTCATTAGTAACTCTCCCAAATGGGAGGCCAAAGAAATTCACCCAAAAGGCACAATGATTAAATTCATAATAGATCTCTGGGATATTGGGATCACATTGCTATAGAACTAGTAGATTACTTGAAAAGAACCATGGTTCAGAATCTAATACTCTCTGTTTTTCAGCTTCTACTGGAATGAAAAGGAGAAATAGCCCGGCTCTAGCACTGTACAGGTAACATTTTCAATCCTCCAAGCTCTTTTCATTGTGTTTAAAAATGCTGGAAAATTCACATTCAGTCTAGAATACAACTTCCTTTTTCCGGCATTCAGTCAATTTCTTTTCAGAAATATCACCTTTAACATCAATTACATCATCTTCAGACCATAGCTTATCTAGATTTTTGCAAAGAGCTGCTAAATGCCTCTCTTCCTCGATCTGACCTTCCATCTCTCGATCACCAAGAACTGTGTTGCGAGAGGTCTTTCCTTCACACAAGCTGGCCTGAGGAGTTTGGAACCAGCAAGAAAGAAGAATACAAGCCCAAACGATTGAAGGGAGCTTTGATGCGGTGGATTGCAGACGGGGGGTATCAATCTGTTAGTCGAGGACTAAGAAGGGAGTGGCTAACGCAGCATGATGGAAGGAAATGTGATGGGTATCTCGGATGGGGATTACAAACGGGGGGTGTCAATTGGTGTATCAAGGATTGAGGAGGGAGTGGCTAACACATGGGATTTTGATTGGAAGCCTGAGGTAGACGAATTGGGGTTTTGTGGGAGATAGTTTAGGTTTTTCATTGGGGATGAATCAAAACCTACCTTGAAGGTAGGAGAAAACTACGCATGCGGTAGAGAGAAAACCGGCCTCTACAAGTCAATTTTTTTTTTTATGCATGTCACGCGAGGAAGAATAAAACATTCTCCAGAATTCTTTGCCATGTTTCTGAATGCAGTGGAGCAAGTGATCTGAGTACATAACCTGCTTAATTTTGTCACGTGACTTGGTTTTATTGCTCTTTCTTTCTGGGAAGCAACTTAACAGGCCAAATTCATTCGGACAATTTTGGCTTTCCCTTCTCCAATTTATAATCATTTCTAAGATGTCTACCATAATAGAAATTTTTTCCTTCACAAATTTAAAAAGAAAAATAAGATAAGGTCGTGCTTAGTATCTTACCGTGCATACAGAGAAAAAGTACATCTAAGTGGCATATTCTTGCAAAATACAAAAACATTTTCCAACAAAAAGGATAGAAAAAAAATAAACTTTAAATGTATATAGTTTATTCTCCTTTCTAAAAATTTGCCAAAAGATTTTACTTTATAAAATCTTTTATTTATGGAAAAATTTGACTGAAATAGATTATAATTCTTTTAATGGATATCTTCTTTTCAAATAGGGAGAAACATATGCCAAAGAAAATATTAAATATTTTCATATAAAGAAAAATGACACAAATAACTATTGAATTTTGATCAAATGTGTAATGCGATTTCTAAATTTTTAATTTATTCAATGATATCTAAATTTTAGCTCAATATATAATGTGACCTCTGAATTTTTTATTTGTATAATACGTCCCTTGAATTTTTTGTATTTATTCAATCTAGTCCATAAATTATATGAAAATATTTAATATTATCCACAAATTTGAATTAATTAAATGATATCATTGAATCTATTTATATAGTCCAGAGACTAAATTAGAATCAGATTGCATATTTAGCCATAGTTTAGGCAACATTTATGTAATTATCATAAAGATAAAAACCATCCGGTCAAAAAATAGTTGAAAAACCAAGTGGGCAGCATCAAAACGACCGGTTCGATTGGAGGCTTAGAAACATCTCTCTCTCTCTCTCTCTCTCTCTATCTCTTCGCCTGAACATTACGTGCTCTGCTCCGACCACCGCCCGTCGTTCCATCTGCCCGGAAGCTGCATCGCCGCCGCCCCCAACCCGCGAGGCCGACCGCTTCGAATCGGCAACCGGGGAGCCCCACGTTCGCCATGGGATCCGCCGCCCGCGGAAGCGGAGGGGCCCTTCTCCGAGGCCTCTGTAGGGCAATCACGCGCCGGGGCTCGGTCCACGCGACCTCCAGCTTCGACGGAGCCTTCCTCGGAGAGCGGGTGAGTGATGGGTATTTTCCGGGGTCGATCGGTTTTCGGGTTCTCTTTTTGTCTCCCTTTGTTTGCCCGGAGTGCGGAGGATTCTGGGTTTCGCATGAGATTCTCGTCCCTGGCTTCTGCTTGGCGCTCTTGGATTGCAAGTTTTTCGTCTTTGTTTTGAGCGAAAAGTTAGGACGTGAAGACGATGGAAGAAAGCTTATAGCGCAGAGCATTTTTTCCCCACCTTATGGTTGAGCTAGTTTGTTGAAGCATATGCTAGCTCGAGCTCCTTTTTTGGGCTCTAAAAATGAGAGGTGTTGATTTCCAATTTAAGTTAAAGTAGCTCAATAATTGAAGGGCAAGTAGACATTTATTTAACTATTTGTAGAGCTTTATATTGACCCTTAGGCCTTAGGTTGGTTTTTCATCCCGTAAAGAATTATCTTACATCTAAGAAGTACATTGTTAATTTACCCGACAGTGTAGCATAAAGCGTAGTTAGGGCATGATTGTGTAAAGGGAGAAAATGGTCTCTGTTAAATCCTCCATTTTTCAATTTTTGGTGAAATCCTTATTGTTGAAGTCTCTTACAAAACATCCCAGGCATGTCATTTGGTGATAAGGGTTTCTCTTACAAATCTCCATTTCCATGTTGATTGATTTTGGTTCTCTTTGTCTGCTTGTTTGCCGGAGTTCAGAGGATTCTGGGTTTCGCATGAAGTTCTTGTCCCTGGCTTCTGCTTAGCTCTTGGATTGCAAGTTTTCATCTTTATTTTATCCCATCTTATGATTGAGCTGGCTTGTTGAAGCATCAGTGATTTCAGCCAAGCATTTTATCCCATCTGAGATGCTAACTTGTGCTCCTCTTTGGGCCGTAAAATTGAGTTGTATTGATTCCAAAGTTTCTTAAATTCTTATGCACTATCTAGCAGTAAGAAAAGTAGCTCAACAATTGAAGGGCAAGTAGAAATTATCTTACTTTAGGAAATATATTGTTAATTTACTCGACAGTGTCTTCAATCAATCGCAATAAAGCATAGCCAAGGCATGCTTGGACAAGGGGGGAGTAAGATTTCTGTTAAATCCTCCATTTTTCAATTTTGGTGAAATCCTTGCTGTTGTTACTGCCATTTGGAGTCGCTGATAGCCGGTGAAATCTCTTACAAAACATCCCAGGCATGTCATTTGATGAGAAGGGTTTCTGTGAGCATGCTTGATGCTTGGTACTTGGGATGTTTTGAGTTATGGCAGTCACTGAAAAGGCTGCAGCAGATGGAAGAATAGTGGTAGAAACAGCATGCATGAATGAGGGGAAGATAACTATCAAGTTACGAGGAGCAGAGGGATTAACTTTGTTATGTGTCTAATTGATGAGAAGCATTAGTACGTGGAATCTATGATTTACTAAGATGAACCTATACGTGGGCAGATGTAATTGTTATTAGTAATTGAACTTGCTGGTGTCATTTTGCTTTTGAGGCCCTTATCTTTTTCTCCCAGTAGTTGAAAATACCCTTCCATCCCTTTGGTAACGAGATAAATTTCCCAATTGCACCAGTCTTACTTTAATATAGGGTTATGAGAATTCCTTGTAAGGTTTTGATGCTGAAATACAGACTGGATATTGGGAATTTTTAATGTATGCTCACCATAGCAGAGACTATGCATTGAAATGGTTTGAAAAGGTCTAGCGCATATATGCCTATAGAAGAAAAGGTCTAGCTCATATTTACTTATCAAAAAGAATGTCTAGCTCATACTGAAGCAACTCAGTTCTACCCATAATAGTGGTAACTTCTATTGTCAATTGACAAAATATTTATTTTGGATTCTCAAATTATGTAGAAGAAGAGCGATGTTCACTACCCTGGAAATATACAGCATGGCATGATAGTTGATGAACAATTACTATGTTTTTTTTATTTTTATTTTCTTCAGATTCACCAAGCGAAGCAAGACATGTCTCGGTCATCATCAATGTCATTGATGAAGCGTATGAATCCGTTTTTTGCTGGCCGAATTCAAGAGAACCATAGGCTTTTGAGCTCTTCCTCTGCTTCTGCACTTCATGAAGTTTCTTCCTCTCCATCACCATCTGTGGATGATGTACATATGACAGATGCTTGCATCCAGGTATTTTTTTCCTTAATTTCATAAAGATTGACTTAGTAGATGTATAAGGATATGAAGCAGACTCACACTTAACGCAGGGCGTGCATCTGATTGACTTCCAGATGTGCCTGAAAGAATAAAAACACTTGCGATCTCTGTGTTGTTGCAATTTAAGGTCATAATGTCAACATTAGTGTGATGTTCCTGATTTTGTACAAATGGATATAAGAGAGATGGACCCTGCAACCTTACTTTTCTTCTAGTACTTGAGCTAAGTTCTCCACAGCAAATATGGTAGCAATATTGTTTTATAACACTTCCTTCTTGTCAGAATTTGTGAAACTTTCATCTTGTCAATGATTTTACATAGGGGTGTCTGGCACCCGCAGTACAGTACCTTGTCAATGACATCCTTCTCAGAGAAGCTATGCTTATGAGGAATATAAGGCTAAGCCTAGGAAATATCCCATGTAACCCCATATGAGATGCATTCAAGAAATAAAGGCAGAATATTGCTTCCCGATTCAGCAAAGGTCTTGAAGTGGCTTTAGGTTTCGATGTTGTACAGGTTGACACATGATTGAGCTTTCATTGTCATCATAAGATGCGGCTTCTATATGTACCTGGCAAAGATAGTCATGATGAGCACTATGCAATAAGAGCTGACTGAGATATAACTTTCTTCATGTAGGGTCTGTAGCATGCATAGAACGTTAATTTCACTAACCTAGTGATGGTAATTTTCCTTGTTTTGTCGAGTCATTCAAACACTGATTGACATTGGGACTGTTTTTCAGAGAATGAAAGAACTGCAGGCTGCTGAAGGTTCGCTTAAAGAAAAAATGCTTCGCTTGAGTGTAGAAACTGGTGGATGTTCGGGATTTCAATATGTTTTTGATTTGGATGAAAAAGCCAATTCAGATGACAGGTAGTCAGGGAGACAGCTTGTTTTTCCTATGGGTTCCTCAGATGTGATGAGAATGTGCTAACACATTCAATAGCTTGTACTTTTTCTCAGGGTTTTCGAGAAAGATGGAGTTAAACTTGTCATAGACAATATTTCATATGATTTTGTGAAAGGGGCAACTGTTGATTATGTTGAAGAGCTTATCCGTGCTGCTTTCCAGGTAACTCAGATGCTCTATTATGTCCCCCCGATTATCAGTGTTCTTTTTAATGTGCTAAGTCTATTGATATAGAATGATCCAGATATTACTATTATTTTTTTGACATATCATTGATAATGGAAACAATGGAAACTATCGATGATAGCAGTTTCCTTCTCTGTAATTCTGAAGTGACATGCTAAGCTGAGGGAATTTCTTGTTACTTTCTCCTTATTGATCTATGTATGTCTACTCTTAGTTAAATTGCAACAGCTAACTTCTGGTGTTATGTGCAGGTGACTGCAAACCCAAGTGCAGTGGGAGGGTGTAGCTGCAAAAGTTCTTTCATGGTAAAGCAGTAGTCCTCCAATTCGCTCTCTTTCCGATCGTCAAGCTGCTTACCAGTGATGTAGTCATCTTCTGAGAAACACTTCATTCTTTGATTGCTATTCCTGGCAATAAAAACATGGAGCCATGGTGTAATCCATTGTAAAAGAAAATAGCCATTCCATTTTTTTTCTGGAAATAAAAGGCACGCTGATTTGTGAACTGATGATGATGCTTATATCTGTAACACCTGACCAGCATTTTGGACTCGTAGCAATTGTTGGGATCATGAACGATGATTCTTCCCATATATCTCATGGTTGCGCATCTGTGGATTGTTGCTTTTTTGTACCTGCATAAAGATCTGGCGATATGAACAAGAAAGACGTTGTGAGAAGCTGGGTAGATGCCTATTTGTCGATGCTTCTTTGACATAGACAATGTCGGGATCAGATGTTAAGTGATGCGACTAGGATCTGTCTAGCGGTCCTGATGACAAGCTCTTCAGATGGAGAACAAAACCCTGATATGGTTTTGCGGGTGGCAGCGAACGCATTTTACTACGAAAGGTTGCTATTTGAGAAGGAAGATGAAGGAGAAAATGAATTATATGGATTACGCCATAACTGATGGCTTGTGTTACTGTAAAACACTAAGGATACATTTGATAACAATTCTATTTTCGAAAATATTTTTTTATCAAGAATAATTTTTTTTTTTATTTTGTTTCTAAGAATAAATTCTTAGCATTTAAAGACATTTGATAAGTGTCTAAAATTTTTATTCTCAGAATAAAATTGCATGTAATACCATTATCAAAATTTCTAATCCAATTCATTTTCTTTTAATTTTTTTAATAATTTTATTACTTTTTCTTTCTTTTTCTTTATCTTCTTCCTAAATCGATCGCTAGCCTTGAGATGACTCACGACCGGTCGGACAAGGGCTGGCGACCTCGCCAGAAGGTCGTTGGCCCTCGGCAAGGCTCATCGGTGGCTGGGGGAGGCTTGGGCAAGGCTCGACAGATCTCACCTTGGCTTAGCAAGACTTTGGCGAGCTCGTCGAAGCTCGCTCAACCGGTTCCCAGCAATTGGTGGTGGTGGACGGCAACAGGAGTGGCCGATCTCGAAGGTGGCAGAAGAAGAAGAGAAAATGAAGAAAAACAAAAATGAAAAAGAAGAGGAAAGAAAATTTTCGATTGACTTGATTCTATAAATTTTCTTAAAATGAAGAATCAACTTTTTTTTTACTTCTCGATTTTACTCTAAATCTATTCTCTAAAACAAATTTATTTCCTAAAACAAAAAATTTACCAAATAGATTTCATTCCAAATTTATTTCCAACAACAAAAGAACATAATCAAATACTATTTGAGCGGTTGCCAAACCCCCTTAAACTGTTGCCTAACATGCGGACTTCCAACATGACGTCGATCTTGCCTTGTCCTTGATCACGAGAAGCTCCTCAGGCATCGCGATGGATCATGCTTGGCGGATGTCGTGAAAGAATGCTAGCTGGCATAGTGCATGGATCAATCCACACTAGTAGTCAGAGGTAAAATTCTTGAATTTATGAAAGATGAACAACTACCAGAAATTATTATTACCTTTCACCAAAAAAAAAAACAACTACCAGAAATAACCACCGACCGCGGTGGCTCCACTAGTTAAGACTCTACTAATCCTCAACGAAGATGTGAAATGTTCAAAACCCAGGGGAGGCGTAAGGTATATTAAGTGTGCCGCGGTAAGTGTCACCTGGGGGGTTTACGGCGTCAGTTTAAGCCGTAGTTTCTGCTCCTCCAAAGACCCAAAAAAAAAAAAAAACAGAAATACCACTGGGCTGCGGTGGTCATGGATAAGGCCATACTGATGTTCAGCCCAGAGGTGAATGGTTCAAAATCCAGGGGATGCGTTAGGTGTATTAAATGTGACTCGGGTGGTGGGTCCTCCCGCTAAGTGTCACCTAGGGTTTACGGCGCGGAGTAATCGGTTGCAAAAAATAAAATAAAAATAAATAAATAATAAAAATAAAACAACAACAACAACTTACCAGAAATAAAGGGTTGTTCCTTGTGTTGGTTTGCTTGTTTTGCCTTTCTAGCTTCTTTCTTTTCTTTTATACCCGCTCCCTTTCACTCATTAACTTTGTGTTCTTTGAGTGATTGTTCCCGGTGCCGGTCTTTTGTAAAGTGGTTTCGAGCTATTATATTCTTACCTCTTACAAAAAAAAAAAACAACTTACCGAAAATGTCATTGGTTACAATAGATTGCTGGATGTCTAAAACATCTTCTATGATTTTGATTGCCAAACCCCTAAAACTGCTGCCTGACATGCGGACTTCCAACATGACGTCAGATTCAATCAACCCGTTTCTCAAGTAAGATGATCGAGATAATATGTGGCCAGGATGTTCCAATTTAAGAGTCATGCCCAGATGATCGAGTTAACATGCGGCCAAGACATTCCAATTTAAAAATCATGCTCCGCATCGCTAGAAGGATGAATCGTCAGGTACGACTCAACCAATAGGGAAAAACCGACATTTTAAGTCACGGTAGGGCAGGAAGTACGTAATTGCTTAGGTGTATGATGCATCCATTTTGAAATGCGTTCCCCAAAAGTCATCCTCTTCAACCGTTCGCCTTTGATTTTTCTTCACAGACCGTGATCGCCAATTTCCGTCATCTCCTTCAATAAATAAAATCGGGAATTCTTATTTCCTCGTGACAAATTGTCATCACGTGCCGTCTATGTTAATCTTTGTTTGACTTAGCCGGAATTGAAGCTCGCCATTGCTGAAGCTTTCGGTCTCCTTATCCTCTAATTATTATATCAACCGGTACGAATTTTGACTGACGTGGATCGTCAGACCCCCACCTCATTTGATTTGGATCGATGGAGTTTGCATGAACCTTTTCGGAGTGATAATCCTGATCTATTCGATCGACCATGCTTGAGCTAATTTGGTATTACTCTCTTCCAAGTGAACCTGCTCTAGAAACATTCCCATACGTAATCGTGCGATATACGTAATTTCGCACAAAGGGAAAGGAAAAGATGACAGTAGCAAGCCACTCCGTTGGTGGCAGAGATGGTGGAGTGCACGCTGGCCACTTGCAAGGTCAGAGTTCGACTCTCGACTCTCCACCTCGTCATTTGCATGATTAAAGTGCAGCGTCGTGGGAGGTGTGGCCTTGCGCTAGTGTCGTCTCGGGTTTATGTCGTCGGTTGCTGGCTGTACGACGATTCCCGAGTTAACAAAAAAAAAAAAAAGACAACAGCAAGAAGTCTTTCCTTAATGGAGAACGCCAATGCCATAGTCTCGCCATTAATAACCATCGCCATAATTTGCCCAATCACCTCGATCTGCAGTGAACACACACGTGCCCATCTTCAGATTTCCTCTGTATCCAAGAAAGACGGAAATGACGGACGCCCCTCAAATATGCTAAGTTTGATTAATTATTCATGATTACTTGTATACACGTCCGCTACATAGGCACGATCGTTTTTAGACTCAGAACAATTAACCTGCAATTACCTTGTTTGATTTTTTATTTTTAATTTTCTTTTCTTTCTTTTTTTCTTTTTTTACAGGGGCTAGTGGAGGTTGCCGGCGACCCCGTTGGATGTCAATGTTGGCCACACCACGTAGGATGCTCCACACTAATTGGGCCATCACTTCAACAATATTCAATCAAAATTAATCAGAAAAACTAATGATTTGTTAAAAAGTTTATAACTAGCTTGGTAAATAGTTTAAACGTTTATAAGTAAATTAACATAATTAAAAGGTTTATGATTGAATTGATAAGTTCTCAAAATATTTATGAATGAATTGACAAAATTAAAAGATTTATGATTAAATTAAGTACAACAAAGACAATTTTCCCTACCTAATAATCAGACCAAGACACAGTACAGAAGTGAAGTATTTACAAGCAAACTTAAAAATTCCCGTTCTTGTACCCTTTGATAAAGAAATCAGATCACTGCAAGTTGATTTTTCTATAAGAAAGATTTTTGACCAATTGGTGGGCCCACGTTTAGCGACTAAACCCTCGGGGCCCTTATCCTGATCTGATCTGCTGTTGTCATTAATGATGGAAAAGAGAATCGAAGTCGCAAAGCGGCGGTAGGGACTAGGGGCGTCTTTATTGGTTATTTAGGTGGCCTAATACCCTAAAAAGTCCTCAATTTTAGGTCAAATCTCGGCTCTGTACTCAAATTTCTTTCCCATAAAAAACCCCAATTTTAGATATAATCCTAATATAACCTGAACCTTTTTTTCTATTTCATATAAAACCATCAAGTATTACTACTTGAGTCCCAAATCTGTCCTTGTTAATCCTTAGTTTAGGATTGTTCTTGATAATTGAGAGATAGGAAACTCCCGAGTGTGGTTGGGCCATTTGAGCGTCTATTTGACCGCAAGAGGTGGAAGACTTTCGGGCACGAGAGATTGAAGATTGAGCACAAAATTGAAGGTTTTTGAACGAGATGAAAGGAAAAATTTATGGAAAGTAATAGTAATTAGAAAAAAACAAAACAAAACAAAAAACCAACCCTAATTACTTTAGATTTTACCCAAATTTCAAATTCAAGAAAATGTCATTTGGGTTGACGTGGAAATTTATCTCCAATAAATGTCTTTATGGATATAAAAAAATTGAGGAAAAACTAGACCAACAATGTGAAAATGCCGCATCACTACTAAAGGCAATTTTCGATGAAAGATTGGAACTTAAGTCAATGGTTTTTTATTAGATATAAAATTTTTAGAATGGAATTGGAACTTGATTTACAAGATTATTTATGAGACGAAAAAATAGAAGAAAATTTAATATGCAATGGAAACTCAAGTTAAAGTCTGGTTTTTTTAAGGGTGTTTAGGCTCGTTTCGTTTGGTGAGGGATCAGTCAACATTCGAACCGAGCTGTACAGACAGAAACTTCCCGGATCAAGAAAGCTCCCATTTTCCTCAATCCTGATAGCTCGCATTTTGATTGGTGAACAGGGGGATTCCTGGTACTGCGTTTACAGTTACAGCGTCTCGATTCAGATCAAGAGCAAGAAAGTGCTCGCCCGACGGCCCTGTCTTGTCATCGGCTTTCGCCAACCATTCCTCGGAGCGCAGGCTTATCAACCGTGCTGCGAAGAAGATACCAAGAACAGCATAAGCACAGATTTTCCCGTTCTTCGGTGCGCCGGCCAATCAACCGTGCTGCGAAGAAGATACCCAGAACAGCATAAGCAAAGATTTTCCCGGAAAAGTGGGGGACCCTTCTTTTCCGGGAAAGTATCCATCTGGGTTTCATCTGGGTTCGGGTCAAATGGTCAACTGAGGTGGTTCCTAAGTGGTTCAGAGACGTGAAGTGTTTTCGTGGTCATGGTGGAGCGAGGTGATGTTTTGGCCTCTCCAGAGGAGGAGGAGGAAGTGGAGGGTATGGAGGAGGAAGGAGGAGGAGCGGCCGGACCGAGGGGGCGCGGCTGCTTCGGCGCCCCGATCCGGTGGCTGAGAATGCTGTCGGCGGAGATGCATTGGAGCTTCGTGCTGGGGGTGGTGCTCGTGTACGGCGTAAGCCAGGGGCTCGGCGGCGCGCTGTCCCGGGTCGCGACGGAGTACTACATGAAGGATGTCCAGGAAGTTCAGCCGTCGGAGGCCCAGATTTATTCTGCGATCGTTAATGTTCCATGGCTCATCAAGCCAATTTGGGGGCTTCTGACCGACGTAGTCCCGGTCGGCGGGTACCGGCGGCGCCCCTATTTCGTTTGCGCAGGTATAGTTGATTGTCTGCCTCTCTTTTGTACTTAACTACTTAAGGTTGGATCATGTGTCTGAGTAGATGGTGGCTTATGGATGTGGTTTGTGAAGTATGATTCTCTGACTGCTTTAGAATCCTTAAAAGAAAAATATGACGTCTGAAAGCACCATCCCCACATGGAACAGCTACCGTTTGATGTTATTTAGGTTTTGTTTCAGTGTGTCTTGTTGCCCTTTTTGCTTTATTGGAGGCACTTTTACATGTCTACCTCGTGGTTAGCTATTTTGGAGATGTGCGTTTCTTTATAAAGACTGTTTATGTTCATCTGGCAATGGATCTGCGCTCATTTGGCTGGCTATGGCACTTGACCAGGAAAGGTATTTTGTGGACTATTTCGTTCAGAGGTGGACAACTCTTGCTAAATGCCCCTTATGAAAGAATCAATCTCTGTGGGGGAATGTTCTGGTGAATTTTGTATGCTCATAACTCTAAATATGGCAGTAATAAAACTGATATTTACTCGAGGCAGAATTGGCATCCTCCACTTTGCTTCCAACGGGGTTGGATTCCTCGTTCTATATATGTCATAGAGTATCTTTGATTAGGTAATCTTATAAAGATTTTCCCTTTTATAGTTCTTTTCCAAATTTCCAAATGCAAATTGTCATACTTGGCCATAGTCTCTTCTCTGCGATTTACACATCTCCTGTGTGGCCTTTGCACTAGACTACTTTTGCAGAAATTACAAACAAAGAAAAAGGTGATCTCTTGTTCTAACTTAACCACACATACAGCGTATAGACAGTAGGCTGCGGTGATGACATTCTTACAAAATTATGCAGCTTACGGATACTGAAAGTCATGCTATTGCTAGATACAGAGGGTCAATTGTGGATAACCAAAGAGGGTGCTGCCAATGCACTTTTTTCCTTCCTCTTGAAAATCTTCTGTGTATTAGAAATAGAAGATTTGGCAGGAGAAGCTATATAAAGGAGTATGTCCTTAGCGGTTGAAGAGGATCTTCTGCATATCCCTCGATGAGAAACTACCCATTTTTGAAAACAAGTTTGGACCACAAGAATGTCACTTCTGTCAATCTGAGGGACAAAGAGAAAAACGTTCTTTTTCACGTATGATTCCCCGAACTACAAGCTGACAGACATGAAGAAAAAAAGACAAAATATTATGCTTCTGCGTTTGATAAATAGATTAATATCACATTTTGATGTTTTTTAGAAAGGAAGTCTGCTTTATGAAGAGACTGATAGGGTATGTTGTCATAAGCAACTTATTATCAGGTTATGTTCTGACTTTTGTTCCATTTTAGTATGTTTCTGCCTCATGTGCTTCCAGCCTAAAAATTTCTTCTGTACTCATCTCCAAATTTGATGGTTAATTTTTATGTCAACCGGTCAGTGGTTGTCAGTGGTGCACGCACTGGTGTGTGGAAAAGTGCTATATGCCTTTGTCTTTAGGTTATGCTATTCGAGAGGTTTGGAACTTGAGCTAGAAACATTGTTGGAACTTGGTGAAACAAGTTGATGCATGATGCATGAATCCTGAATAAAGATGCTCCATGCATAAATTTTCCGTGTTTATAGTGCACTTTGTATGTAATGCATTCTGACCATGGTAGAGACCTGATATACCAACTCTGCACCCCATCAGGTGAACCATAAGGTCAGCAACCACATAAAACTGTCGAAACATTTTTAGGTTAACACACGCATGATGCTTTCATACAGAGAGCCTAGATTTCAATAGTTGAAAGCAACAGACAAAGAGTGTGTATATAATCATGGCTCCCAAAAAGGCCTCAATTTACAACAATGGTACTTGAGTACTTGTCTTTGGCGTAGTCCTTACAAGCACGGACAAGACTTAATACAACACGTGATGATAAGATTGTGGAAAATACAGTGTCCAAAATGTACCCAACACAATGTAATGTCGCTGCTTAGATGTTCTGGCTCTTAAACAGGTTATGAAGGATTTTGTGTCACGCTGCCTTTTTCCCTATAGAGTTGACAAAAGTTAATGCACAGAACAGTACAGACGGATCTTGATATGACAAGCATAACTCTGAAGTCTGAAGTCTCTGGCAAGGCAGGAATCTGTGTTTAGTTTGTCTAGTGTGTTCTTCTTTTTTATCTTTTTTTTCCTATCTGGATATCCCTCCATCCAAGAGTAGTTTGTTGGACAAGTTCAGACATAGTGACATGTATAGCTCGGGTGTGCTGACCTGATCCATTATTCTGTCACATTGTAGGTCTTCTCAGTGTGTTCTCCATGCTCATGTTGTCATTCTACAAGGTGCACCTTGTTCTTGCCCTAGTGCTATTGACAGCAGGAAGTACTGGTGTTGCGATAGCAGACGTCACCATTGATGCTTGTGTGGCACAAAACAGTATCAGTCATCCCTATCTGGCAGCTGACATGCAAAGCCTGTGTGCTTTGAGTGCTTCAATTGGAGCACTTGTGGGTTTCACACTTAGCGGTATCCTTGTTCACCTAATTGGTCCGATGGTATATCAACTTTGAACCCTATTATTCAATGTAGCATTTCCATTTTGGGTTCACCAGACATAGCAATCCCTTATCAGAGAACTTGTTTCCATTTCTGGTTAGGGGGTGTATGGTCTTCTGACAGTTCCGGCTGGCCTTATGCTTTTACTGGGAATCATACTCGATGAGCCTCACACACCAAATTTTGATTACAGACAGGTGTGGAATTGTGGCATCTTCACATTTTGGGTTCCTTTAGATTCACAAATTAATATTTTTCAGTCCTGGTCAGGTCAACCAGAGGTTTCTTGATGCTGGGAAGGCCATGTGGACGACTTTGAAAATTCCAGCTGTTTGGAGACCATGCTTGTACATGTATACATCACTTGCATTGAGCTTGAATATTTTCGATGGGATGTTCTATTGGTACACTGATGCAAAAGGAGGTCCATCATTCTCTAAGGTATGTGAATTTCGATTCATTCAGGACTTCTTATTTGAAAATTATTGATGGACTTACTGTGCATGAACATACTGTGTTTAATTGGCTTGGAAAAAATAATGTGTTTGGCATGGTTGGTTCCAAGAGATTTCCAACTTAGGAACTAAAATTAACTTGTTCAAAGTCTGCCAACTGTGTGCAAACTGCATTGTGACCTTATTTACAGCAGATCCTTTTGACCTCGTCACCTGCAAATGTGTTAATTATCCTTTTGTTCGAGCAGGAGACTGTCGGTTATTTGTTCTCAATCGGTTCAGTTGGCTCACTCCTAGGAGCACTACTGTATCAGCACAGTCTTAGGGATCACCCGTTCCGGGACTTGCTCTTGTGGACCCAGTTGTCCTTTGGTCTATCTGGAATGCTAGACCTAGTCCTGGTTCTGCGACTGAACTGGAAGTTTGGCATTCCGGACTATGTCTTCGCCGTGATCGATGAGTGGGTGTCCCAGATGGTCTCGAGACTCAAGTGGATGCCTCTACTTGTACTCAGTTCGAAGCTGTGCCCCTCCGGCATAGAAGGCACTTTTTTCGCCCTGCTCATGTCAATCGACAATGTTGGACTTTTTTCGTCATCCTGGGGAGGGGGATTTCTACTTCACGTGCTTGGGGTGACCCGGACCCAATTCAAAAATTTGTGGTTGGCCATCTTGATACGAAACATACTACGCATTTCTCCTCTCTGTCTGCTGTTCTTGGTTCCGAGAGGCGATCCAAAGTCTTCTATTCTTCCGAGCAAAGAAGTGGCTTCTGAAGAGGAAACTGAAGCTCTGGAACCCGAGAAAATCGAACTGGTTTCCCTCGTTAAACACACTGATAATGGAAGATCATTTTAGGTGGCATTGGAGTCAATCACTTAGAAGAGGACACCAGAAGAGAAACTGAGTTATAACATCTCAAAGAATACAAAGAGACTGGACTAGGAAGTCTTTGTGTATTAATTCTTGACTGTACTTTACATTACAACAGGTAACATTGGGATATACGATTCTTTGTTCTCATTGCCATTTGTCCTTACAGGACCAACAATTCAATGGATTCGTGAAAAATGAATGGTTTAGAAAACTCTTTCCTAAAAGCGATTGCTTGTATCATTTACAAAAATGAATAAATGAAAACTATTTTCTTCGTCCATGAAAATGTGAAGATAATAAAACTACATTCCTTTGAGTAATTATTTTAAGTGATACGCGTGATCGTTTTTATAAAAGTATTTTTTAAATCATTCATTTTTAGCAAAACAAAGAGAGCTGAAAAATATAAGTTCTTAAGTAGAGAGCAAGATTTGACTATAAATATGTTAGGGGGTTTTCTCAGGGGTGAGGAACGTAGATTAACCTAATCGGGAACCGTTCAGATCAAATTGACCAACCAGTTTTTTAAAATATGTCATTGAATTTGTTTGACGGATGCTGAATCATTATTTCGTGAGTTTTGCATGTGGATGCTTGATAGTGAATTCATAGGTTATCCACGTCACACGCTGCAAAATCAGCAACAATCTTTGGAAGGTATGGCTTTTCTTTCTCGCTCTCGAAGGTATAGCTTTTCTTTCTTTGTTTTCAGAGGTGGCATTTCTTTGAAAGAAGTATGTGAAGTCCAAGTTCAAGGAAAACTAGCGAAGGAGAGTGAAATAATGGTAAAAACAAGCAACTGGCCGGCCACCAGCAAAAGAAAGAAGAAAAAAACAAAAAACGAAAGAAAAAAGAATAACAAATCTGAAATAATAATAAGATATTATTAAAAATTGTTGAATTCAATGTAAGCTATCTTACGCGAGATCACTAGCATTTACGTTAATAATTTCTGGCCAAAATTAAAAGAATGAACTTAATTGATAAAAAGTGAAAAATTTTAAGATTTAATGGGCAAAATTGAAAGATTAAGAATTAAATTGATAAAAATGCAATAAACTTAAAAAAATTTGAATAATTTTCCTCTGATAAATAGATAGAATTACACATTCAATGTGTGGGACGAATGATTTTTGCATAATCCCGTCATTTAATAAAATATTCGATTTTCAAGATATGCACTACTAACAAAATTATGAGATTTTCCTACCCAAAAAAATAAAATACTCAATTTTGCACATTAAAAACTTAAAGATCCATTTGCACGCCTTACGCAAGTTTCATCACCAACAAAAAGACCCTTGTAAGTTCCAACTCATCTCGTTCAAGATAAGAAAAAGAACAGAAAAGGAAAAAGGTCTCTCTTGTTCTTGTTAATGTCATCTTATTTGGATATCCAAGTCAAGGTGGGCTTGCTTAGAAGAAAAGAAAAGAAAAAAAAACAGGCACACATCAGAATTCAGACATCACTTTCGAGACAGCTCACATCAGTTCGCGAACGTTGATGTGACTTTGACCCTGGATCCTCCATAGTCCTAGTCATTCTTGGAGCAAACCAGCGTCAGCTGCAAGATTTGGATTCAGAGGTTCCTTCCAGCAACAGTAACCTTTCTGGGTCAACGCTCGGATCAGCTCAGGAGCAACCCATCTCAAGGGAGGGCCGATTCTTGAACTGGGTCCTCCATGTCCGACGACTTCCTCATCACAAAGAATGATCCAAAAGCGATCTTGATGCGAGCCAACCGTTTCTCAAAGACATAGACCGTCTCTTTTGGCGAGTCTGAGACTCCAGCAAGTGTGTCGGATGGAGGAGACAACTAATCTTGTGGTATCTGAGGAGATGGAGGAGGAGGCTGTTGGGGAGGAGGATGTGCCCAGATCGAGGGGTTGCGGTTGCTTCTGTGGTCCAATCCAATGGGTGAGAATGCTCGCGGCGGAAATGCATTGGAGCTTCGTTCTTGGGGTGGTGATTGTGTATGGAATAAGCCAAGGGGTAGGGAATGCACTGACTGATGTTGCAACCAAGTACTACATGAAGGATGTTCAGAAGGTTCAGCCTTCTGAGTCTCAGGTCTATTCAGGAATCATATATATACCATGGGTTGTCAAACCAATTTGGGGAATTCTGACTGATGTCCTCCCGGTCGCCGGGTACCGGAGACGGCCCTATCTTGTTTTAGCAGGTATTTGAAAAGTCGGTTAAAGTTCTCCATTTTCTGGTTTTTTCCTTCTGTTATTTGTATATTCTGGATTCCAGTTTTAACATTGTGGGTTAGGCTAATATTTTAGGAATCCTTACATTTCAGTATAGGCTAAAAGAGTAGCATCACCCAAAAACTACAGGTGGATGTTATCTAACTTGCATCACTTTGCGCTTTGATTTGGAGTGGATGTCGGTATGAAAGCACGTGTCAGAAAAGTACACTTAGGGCTGTTAAAATCGTCTTTTAGAAAAATGCTTGATTTCTTCACTTCTGTGCATTTAGTCCTCAGTGCCTGAAGAAATTTGAAGCTCGTTTAGCGAGTGGGCACTTCTTATTATGAATGGAGATATCTAAATCTACTGTAACTAGGCGATCAATGGGCTGATGTGAATATGACTCTGACACATGACGGGAATAATATTGACAAAATATTCACCTTCTTGAAGTCAGGCTTACACTGAATTCAGGTTGTTTTTTTTTTTTTTTTTTATTGAAAGATTAGGCGAGTGTGGTATGAACAAATAAAATAAAGGAAATTAGTGAAATTGAGACGTTAAAGACTCATGGCAATAGCTGGGATGGCCTGATGGGCGTTTCTTGGTCATCAATCAGGAGGCATCTTGCATCAGAAGATGAGGACCGACATCACATTCACCATATGATTAAACAATCTATTAGATGACACAGATATCAAGCATGATGTAATCAATATAGGACCAAGGCAAATCCCCAGACTGGATGGTTAGCATCCACTAGCGTGCATTTTTTTTTTTCTGTGGAGTTGGAATTGTTTAGCTATTTGTTCTGATCTCTTGTGCTCTAGAAGCTGAGAACTGGATAACAGTTGTGATGACTAAGACACAGTAGGATCCGACCACACAAATTCTCAACAACAATTGGTTTTATTTGAGGTCTCATCAGACGGCTATTAATTAGGGGGTCTTGCCTGAGCTGAGAATGGTAATCTGATTGTAAAAATTGACAATGTATGTAGCAATTGGTTGAGCTATTAATCATCTCTGGGCCATGTGCTGAATTTTCTTTCCACTTTGGTAGATGCTTCCCATATATGGTAAGAATTACTGCATAAACCAGTCTATAATGGGGTTTATATTATCAATGTAACCTGTGCCTATTAGTCTTTTGTTTTCCTAATGAAGTGGTAATGAACCAAATGTATATTTGATTCTATGTTTGTTTAGGGTAATGGATCTATGCTATATTTTTTTTTGTTGTTTGTTGTGGAGATGGCAGTTAATTGGTTTTTGAAGGACAGAATTTGCACTTTACAAAAATACTACTATAGATGGACAATCTGAGACAATTGTCTAAGAAATTTTTTATATTGTTGTATGGACAGGTAACTGAAGTATTGTTTTTGCCCCAGCGATACATAATTTTGGTACATAAAGCTCCTCCCAGTAAATAAATTAAAGGGCACGATTTATTTGGCAACTGTCACACGCCACAGAAAATCCCATTGACAACTTCTCATGGACAAACCTTCATTAGGCATCGTTGCATAGTCTAAAGTAATACAATAAAAAGACACAGATGATATGATACATGAGCCACTGTTAATAAATACATTGAAATAAGGAGTCTCTTCTTTCCTTGTTTTTTATCAAATCGTAGTATTTCGATGCGCAGAGGCTCAGTTTTCTTAACATGAAAGGTGCAAGATGTGAAAATATTCTAAAGCCCATCCCCATTTGTTCAGACAAAGACCAACTCTTAAATTGACAGAGGCACTTGAGAAGCACTCAAATGTGTTTTTCCCCCTGAATCATGTAATGAGTTAGTTGTTGCTTTCCCACTTAGCACAAACACACTACTGGATGTACAAACTCATGGTCAATTACAGAAAGCACGGTTTGCAAATGGTGGGCTGTAGGCTCTCCACATGAAGAGCTTGCTCTGAGGATGAAGGGTTTTGTGTGATTACCAACTGAAGATTTTGGCTTTCGAGGCATCTATTGGGGAAATGGAAATACAGAGAGAATGTAGGAAAATGTCCTCATATGATCTCATGTATGAGGATGAAAAGCAGGACTTGTGTTTTTTCTATTGATTGGTGTCTAGATTTGTTACTTTCAAGTTGCTCCTGAAGTAATCGATTTGAGCATTCTAAAGAATCTCAGATGAGAATGTGTGATTGGACTTTTTTATTGTTATAGGTATTCTTGGAGTATTTTCCATGCTCGTGTTATCATTCTGTAAGGTGCACCTTGTTCTTGCCCTAGTGCTGTTGACAGCAGGAACTGCTGGTGTTGTAATAGGAGATGTTGTAATAGACGCCTGTGTGGCGCAGAACAGCATCAGCCATCCTTCTCTGGCAGCTGATATGCAAAGCTTGTGTGCCCTGAGCGAGTCAACTGGAGGACTCTTAGGATTTGTCATCAGCGGGATCCTTGTCCACAGAATGGGTCCAGTGGTTTGTGTCCTCTCAATATTATTTTTTACCAAACTTATATATTCTTCTATAAAATTCCACATTTCATAATCCTTCTCCCTTTTTCGGGGCCAGGGAGTGTTTGCTCTGCTGACGATACCAGCTGGGCTTGTGCTATTACTAGGAAATATTCTTGATGAGCTTCACACACCAAATTTTGCTTACAGACAGGTGCAAGTTCTCAGCATCTTCATGTTTTAGTTCCTGGAGACTGGTGAATTAACATTGTAAACTTGTACCCAGGTCAGTCAGAAGTTTCTTGATGCTGGGAAGGCCATGTGGACCACTTTGAAGAGCCCAGCTGTGTGGAGACCATGTGTATACATATACACATCCATTGCACTAAGTTTGAATATTCGTGACGGAATGTTCTATTGGTATACAGATGCAGATGGAGGTCCCTCTTTCTCTGAGGTATGGACTAGATAATTTTTCTTGTCATTCCATTTTCTTATTTTAAAGGGCAAGAACTGAGAAATGAATTATGGATCCTAGAAATTTCTGTTGAATTTTCTGGTTTGATGATTGTCAAGATTTTATTCATAATCTGGTCTCCGAGATTAGAAGTATAGCAAGCTAGAAGTTTCTTGCAGTTCAAAGTGTAGATGCTGAATGCCTGTGGGCTACACTTTGAGCTCTAGGAAACCCAAAGCAATGTCAACACAATGGAGACAGAGAGAAGAAAATGCTAGAGTTTCAGTTTTGTATGCTCAAGTGGAAGAATCTCATACAAGTTTGTGTGATTAGCTACATGAGAACATGTTTAAATTCTCTCTGTGGTTGATATCAACAAACACCTATGTGATCAGAGCGTAACGTCTTCACAAATTTGTGGCTGTACTCTAGCTCATACTTGAAGATTTCTTAACCATGAAAAATCAGGGAAATGTCTCTGTGTTGACAAATAAGCTAACTTGCTGTACAAGACAAATTGAGTATTTGTTAGCTTGAAGAAATATGATTACGGTAAAAAGTTCTGAAACTTGAACTCATAGGGCTAAAGTTATTTGAATGGCTGTTTATTGTTTAATTGTTGTCCAATTGCTTCCTGGGTGATGAGATCCTTGAAGATTGATATGCATTGTTATGCGGAAAGCTTTCACAATGACAACTTTCGTCTGATATAAAAGATTTATACTCCAAATAATTACTTATGAACAAAATTTTTTACCATACAGTCTGCTAATTATTCAAATCGTTATTGCAGGAGACTGTTGGTTATTTGTTCTCAGTTGGTTCGGTTGGTTACTTTCTTGGGGCAATACTATTCCAACATGGCCTTAAGGATCACCCTTTTCGGGATATGCTATTGTGGACTCAGTTGTTCTTTGGTCTGTCAGGAATGCTTGACCTGGTTCTCGTACTTCGGTTAAACTTGAAACTTGGCGTTCCAGATTATTTCTTTGCTGTGATTGATGAAGGGGTCTCCCGAATGATTGGAACACTCAAATTGATGCCTCTTTATGTGTTAAGCTCGAAGCTTTGTCCCTGTGGTATAGAGGGCACTTTCTTTGCTCTGCTCATGTCCATCGAGAATATCGGGTATCTCTCGGCATCTTGGGGTGGGGGCTTATTACTTCACTTACTTGGGGTCACTAGAACTCAATTCGGTAACTTGTGGTTGGCTATTTTGATCCGTAACATTTTAAGAATCTCTCCGCTATGTCTACTGTTCTTGGTTCCTGGAGGGGATCCAAATGCTTCCCTACTTCCTGACGAAGTGTTAGCTTCAAGAGAAGGGACTGAGACAGTGGAGCCACAGCACGTTGAATTGCTTTCACTTGTTAATAGCGCTGAAGCTAAATAACTTCGGGGCAAACCAGTAGCTACACAATTAGCTTGCATATTTTAGAGGAAAATACTCCAAAGGGGAAATGGAGGCCAGGTAGGGGGTTACTTCTCGTTCTGTATCTGATTCTTAAGTGCATCTTCCCTTCCACGGAGGTGCACTTTGATTTTGCTTGTCTAGCTTCTTATTTACAGAAACTGAGAAGCAACCCGTTCATCAATAGAACGGGGTGGTTCAGAAGAGACAATAGTCGTCTTTCTTTGATTTCTGTAGCTCGGACTCCCATTCCCATGTAACTTGTGCATGAAGAAGACAGGATTTGTCCCCATGGATGGGACATGGAAGGTCAAGCATGTCTTGACTCGTGATGTGCAATTATGAAAATTTTGCAGATTGTCCAGATCAGGTGGATGAGGAATGGTTTGATTAAGGGTTTCCACTTGCCACTGACTGACCTTGCCATTGGCTTCATGTTTTTTGCGCATTCGACTCCCTACATGCTCTCCCTGCGATTTAATGACAATGTATGGTATTGACGGTGCTACTCTTTTTCAAAGAAACACATAGATGTCAGAATTAGCAGACGATCAATATGCTGGTATGGTATGCTTTTCTTTTCCAAACAGAATGTACATAATCAAAGATCCAGAGGAGCTGGATGCTTGAACTTTTTCCACGGAAACTGGGAAGATTGACATTGACGGAAAGAGCTGTGTATACTGATAAGAACATTGGTTTGCTGCATTTTCAACTGTCTGCCTGTACTTTCGAATCAGAAGCGGCAACGCTTCGCGATGTTGAAACAGATCTAAACTTCCTCGCGACTAGTCCGATGAACCCAGCTGATTTCTTCATCCATTCTTTATTAGGATGGCACAATGAAGTATTTTTGCATTGATGCCAAGACGTTGTCCCCTTTCGTTGACCGTTCCGGCAGAAAAGGGAAAGTCGACAAAGAACAGTCATCAAAAGATCACTGAGAAGTGACAACAAGACAACATATTAACTCTGTTGATTTCCTCTTACGACCACAGTGGTGTGTGCATCGTCCATCAATCTTCATCTCCATTGTCCTGTTAATCCAAAACTTTTAAATTCCTCTCTTCTACATTTTCGATTTTATTATTAGAAAGATTGGAACGAACGGGCCGCTCTTTCTTCGATCATTTCCCCCATCAGTGCTCTGATTAGTGGGTCACAAAAATATCGACATCATCCTTATGGAAACTTTATTAAATACAAATCCGTGTATTAACCATTTTTACAGCTAACCAATTAGAAGCGTGATTAGAGAAATCTCTCCAATTAGAGACGGAGGAAAACATAGCCCTTTCGCTAATTGAGAACGATAAAATGTGTACTGTACATGTTTATGGAAAAAGTTCACGAGCATTAATAGTGGTAACGAAATGCAAGTTTCTTTGGATGTGCGATGCATATCTCAGAAGAGGTCGAGGTTAAACGTGACAATTCCTAAAGTTTAGGTTGATGGATGTAATTTTTCCTTATTTTTTATTTGTCGAAGAATAGATGAATTTGAGTTAAACAAGCATGTTAAATCCAACTTATATGATATACAACCCGTCTTGATGCGAGTCAACCATTACTGGAAGAAATAGACCATCTTCCTTAGCAAGTTTGACCGCAAGAGGTGTGTCATATGGAGGAGACGGCTAATCTTGTGGCCTCTGAGGAGGAGGTGGCGGAGGCTGCCGCGGGATAAGAATGTGCCCAGATCGAGGGTGCGCAGTTGCTTCCTGGCTCCAGTCCAATGGCTGAGAATGCTGGCGGTGGAAATGCACTGGAGCTTTGTTCTTGGGGTGGCGATTGTGTATGGAATAAGCCAAGGGCTTGGGGGCGCACTGTCTGATGTTGCAACCAAGTACTATATGAAGGATCTTCAGAAGGTTCAGCCTTCCGAGTCTCAGGTCTATACAGGAATAATAAAGCTTCCTTGGATTGTCAAACCAATTTGGGGACTGCTGACCGATGTGCTCCCGGTCGCAGGGTACCGGAGGCGGCCCTATCTTATTTTAGCAGGTATAGAAAAGTCGGTTGTGATTCTCCAGTTTCCCTTTTTTTTGTTATTTGTATCTTCTGAATTTCATCTTTCACATTATGGTTTAGGCTAATAGTTTTGGCATCCCTGCATCTTCATATAGGCTTAAAGATTAGCATCACTCAAAAGCTACTACTAGTGGTTGTTATCCAACATGCATCACTTTGCGCTTTGATTTGGAGTAAATATTGGTCTGAAAGCATGCGTTGGAAAGCACACTTGGGGGCTACAGTTGTTGTCTTTTAGATTAGGTTTGATTTCTTCACTTTAGTGCATTTAGTCCTCGTTGCATAAAGAACTCTGAAGCGAGTTTAGTCAGATGGGCACTTCTACTTATGAGATAACACGCTTCACTTTTGGCTTTTGAGGCATCTTTGGAGAAAGTAAATACAGAGGGAATGTAAGAAAATGCCCTCATACGATCTAATGTGTGAGGATGAAAAGCAGAAACATCTGGAAGAATTTCGGATGTGATTGTATGACCGAATTTTTTTTTTTTTTTAATTGTTATAGGTTTTCTAGGAGTATTCTCCATGCTCGTGTTATCATTCTACAAGGTGCACCTTGTTCTTGCCCTAGTGCTGTTGACAGCAGGAACTGCTGGCGTTGCAATAGCAGATGTTGTAATAGATGCTTGTGTGGCACAGAACAGCATCAGCCATCCTTCTCTGGCAGCTTATATGCAAAGCTTGGGTGCTCTGAGCGAGTCAACTGGAGGACTTGTGGGATTCGTCATCAGTGGTATCTTTGTCCGCAGAATGGGTCCAATGGTTTGTGTCCTCTCAATACCATTTCGAGCCCAAACTTTCATATTTTTTCTCTGAAATTCCACAGTTCATAATCCTTCTCTCCTTTTTGTTGGCTAGGGAGTGTTTGCTCTGCTGACAATACCAGCTGGGCTTGTGCTATTACTAGGAAGTATTCTCGATGAGCCTCATACATCAAATTTTGATTACAGACAGGTGCCACTTCTCAGTATCTCTGTGTTTATGTTCCTGGAGACTATTGAACTAACATTGTGAAGTCGTGCCAGGTCAGTCAGAAGTTTCTTGATGCTGGAAAGGCCATGTGGACCACTTTGAAAATCCCAGCTGTGTGGAGACCGTGTATATACATGTATTCATCCATC
The DNA here is from genome assembly GCF_016545825.1 of Eucalyptus grandis. NCBI lineage: Eukaryota > Viridiplantae > Streptophyta > Magnoliopsida > Myrtales > Myrtaceae > Eucalyptus > Eucalyptus grandis. Next base: position 30,272,150 of record NC_052614.1, on the reverse strand, counting down.
GCACTAAGTTGGAATATTCGCGATGGAATGTTCTATTGGTATACAGATGCCGATGGAGGTCCATCTTTCTCTGAGGTACGGACGAGTTAAGTTTGCTTCTCATGCCAGACTACTTATTTTGAAGGGCAAGAACTAGGAAATGCAATATTGAACCTAGAAGTTTCTGTAAAAAATTTCTGATGATTATCAAGATTTTAGTCATTCTGGTCTCCGAGAGTAGAAATTACCGAGCTAGTAGTTTGCTTCAGCTCAGAGTGTAAACGCTGAATGCCTGTGGGCTGAGCTCTGGGAACCCCAAAGCAATGGCAGCACGCCCAAAGATTGGAACGTGGTAGAAAATGCTAGAATTTCTTTTTTATAGATGTGCTCAAGTGGAAGAATCTTATACAAATTAACACGTATACCTTCTCTATGTGGTTGAGATCAACGGACATCTCCATGATCAGAGTGTTACGTCTCCAAGCCACATAGTTAGTAGACAAGACAAATCGAGTATCTGTTGGCTTTAAGACAGATGATCATTATGAAAGTTTTGAAATATGAACTCATGCGGCTAAAGTCATTTGAGAGGCTGTTTTTGTTTCCTTATTGTCCCAATTGCTTCCTTGATGACGAAATCCTTGAAGATTGAGATGCATTGTTACGGTAAAAGCTTTTATAGTGACCTGAGTTTTGTCCAATACAAAGAATTTAGAGTCAAAAAGATTAGTCATGAGCAGAAGGAACTTTACAATGCAGTCTGCTAACTATCCAAGCCACTCTTTGCAGGAGACTGTTGGTTATTTGCTCTCAATTGGATCGGTTGGTTCCTTTCTTGGGGCAATACTATTCCAACATGATCTTCAGGATCGCCCTTTCCGGGATCTGCTACTGTGGACTCAATTACTCTTTGGTCTGTCGGGAATGCTTGACGTGGTCCTCGTACTGCGGTTAAACTTGAAACTTGGCGTGCCGGATTATTTATTCGCCGTGACTGATGAAGGGGTCTCCTGAATGATAGGGACACTCCAACGGATGCCTCTGTACGTGTTAAGCTCGAAACTTTGTCCCTCTGGTATAGAGGGCACTTTCTTTGCGCTGCTCATGTCCATTGACAATTTGGGGGTCCTCCTGGCGTCATGGGGAGGCGGCTTACTACTTCACACACTTGGGGTCACTAGAACTCAATTCGGTAATTTATGGTTGGCTATCTTGATCCGTAACATCCTGAGGATTTCTCCGCTTTGTTTGCTGTTCTTGGCTCCTGGCGGGGATCCAAATGCTTCCCTTCTTCCAGAAGAACTGTTAACTTTAAAAGAGGGAACTGAGACGGTGGAGCCTCAGCACATGGAGTTGGTTTCACTTGTTAATAGCGCTGAAAGTAGATAGCATTGGGGGCAGACCAGTAGTTACACCTCACTCTGCATAATCTAGAGCAAAATGCTCCAAAGAAGATTTAGAGGCCATACAGAGGGGACTTCTTCATCTTAGCTGATTTTTGAGTACATCTTCCCTTCCACTGAGGTACATTTTGATCTTGCTCGTGTTGGTTCGGACTGAGAAACAACCCGGTTCATCAAAGTAACGTGTTGGTTCGGAAGAGACAATAGTTGTGTCTCTTGAATTTCTGTCGTTCGGACTCCTGTTCCATCAAAATAGCTTGTGAAGAGAAGAAGTTGTGTCTCAGAATTTTGTCCCCTTGGACTGGACATGGCTTCTGGTATTTCAATGGCTACGGCTCATTTTCCAGGTCAAGCGGGTCCTGACCGGTGATGTGCAAGAATGAAGATTCTGTCGATCGTTCGGATCAGGTGGATGAGGATGGTTCGATTACGGTGCGAGCAGTTGACCATGTCATCGGACAGACAGCTGAGAACAACCCCTCAATTCAGTTGACTTCCTACTATGTGACCAAACTGGTGTTTGTATTGTTCATCAATCCTTCTCAATTGTCCTATTAATTCAATACTTTAAATTTTGGGTGTGCCTTTTCTTATTTTATTTCTCATTGATTTGAGACGGGAGGGAAAACATTATTTGATGCACAATTATAGGATGGGCCATATTTTCTTCCACCAGTTTCTCTAACGATGCTTCTAATTAATGAGTTATAAAATTATTGACATCACTCCTAGGCAAACTTTGCTAAATATAAATCCGGGTAATGCCTATGTTTGTAGCCTACAAATCAGAATATTGATCGGAGAAATACCTATAACCCAAGATGGAGGAAAATTTGGCCCTTTCACTACTCTAACTTAAAAACTCAACGAGCATAGTCAAGGTCAACAAAACACAAATTTTCCAAATGTTAGATGTATATTTTAAGGGTTCGAGGTTAAGTGAAAATCGCCCCTAAATTCTTAGGTAGAAAAATGGAATTTGTCCTAATCTTTGTTTATTGAAAAATGCATGAATTTGACTTAAAGATTAAATTGAGCTCCTATGAAATATGACTTATTGGCCATTTTTATAAGGACGAGAGGTCTCTCTACTTGTGCATGCAAGTGTGAGAGAGAAGTGCTCTATAAAATAATCACGTAAATAAGTAAGTCAATCATTTTCATTTTATAATAACGTATTGAATAATTTTATATATTATTTAAATAATTAAATTATGATTGGTGACCCCTTAATTATCTATGACATAATGCTCTCTCTGTAGAAGATATTTAATACGCAAAGGAAAACAAACGTCAACCCACCGACAATACGAAGACGCCAAGGTGAGAGTCATGGCTGTTTGGTGACGCCAACAGTAATTCCAACCTGAAAGCACGTCACAGCTTGAATTTGGTTCTCATCTCCTCGTCGGCAATGGACATCTCATCTCCTCATCGGCAACGGACCAAACAAGACCTTACAGTCAAATAAGAATCACATATTGTAGGTTGTCCACATCTGAGGATATTTATTCAAGAAGTCCTACAAATTTAATCTTCAATTTTTCAATTATGTCAATTTACTCATAAATCTTTTAACGATTTGCTAATGTAATCATTTCAGTCAATTTTGATTGGAAATTGCTAACGTAAACGCTAATCATCTTATGTAGAGCAACCAGCTTTGATGTCAACAATTTTTAGCATTTTTTTTTAAATTTTTTGAATTTCCTTTCCTTTCCTTTCCTTTATTTATTTTTCCCCTTTCTTTTCATTTTCTCTATGGCCAAGAGCTAGCCACAGGTGAGGGTCAAGGAGGGCTGCCCTCACCTGAGTGACTGTCACCCTTGCTAAATATGGGCGAGGAGTGGCCCCTCGCCCACACTTGCCCGTGGCCAGCGATCACGAACCTCTCCTATGGCCGGCCACTAGCCACAAGGAAAAAGGAAAAGAAAAAATGAAAAAAAGGAAGGAAAAAAAAAACTTCAAAAATCATTCATGTCAACGTTTGCCGTACCACATTAGGACGGTTGCCGTTTGTATTAATGATTTTCAGCCAAAAATGATCGAAAAGACTATGTTGGCAAAACGTCAAAAGGTTTAAGAATAAATAAACATAATTGAAATATTTAAAACTGAATTAACCACCATATGATAGGTCTAGGATTTTTAGGACAATTTTTCTCGTACTTTATGTTATCAATAAAAATATTCCGTACAATCCATAATTCCTAAAAATTGAAGCATTATAGTTTTCAAGTTTTTATTATTTGGCGCAATACCGACCATTAACCCTCATTTTTTTTCATCCATCTGAATTAAAACTCCTATGCATAATCAAATATGATCGCAAAAAATGCATAATAGAAAATGTTGCAGAAAATTCATATGTTTTATGATGATAAATATCATAAGTGAACTAACGTGAGAACTTGAATGTGCATAATACATTCTCTACATAAATAGATTCATATGTAGATGGTGTTAGTAGTAGGATCTCTATTAGTGTGAAAGGGCCTTTGCTTTACATAAGGCGAACAAGCTATTGGATTTGAAATATGCTGATGACCGGATGGACCTTGCAAATAGTGGACAAGTTATTGGATGAGGTCTCTAGGGCTTGGCTTTGCGCAAGTCCATGTCTTTTGCTTGTTAAGCTGCGTTTGGTCGTCGAGATAATAATCAAGTTATGATAGGATAAAGTAGGATATTAAATCCTCTGGATAATAAAGACAAACATATCTAATCCTATCAAGTGTTTGACGCACTTCAGGATAAGATTAAAAAATAAATATGATATTCAATTAAATTATAAAATAAAAAAAATAAAAAATTCAAATAATTAAAGGCCATGGAAAAACCCTAGATCTAGGAATTGTGGCCACCACTGCAGTGGCCACCATTGAAAACAGCAAGCACCGGCTCGCCGTGCAACGGCGACGCAAATCGGTAAATGTTAGACTACGACATAGAGGGGGTGGGGGAATTTTAGGTGACCACCGAATTAGTCTTTGCATTGCCTCAAATTGATTGAGGTCCCAAATTGTCAATGATACCAAAGATTTACAGATGCTTCATCACCATCACCATCACCATCTTCCCCTCTTCCCTTGAGATGTCCAACGTACTTTGTAAGGATTCTAGCATTGTCAATGAAGTGGCGCAGGTGGAGCCAAAGTTCAAGCCACCGATGTTTGAGGTGGCACAAGCAATGCTCCAATTAGTTCCACATATGCCTATGAGAAGACTTTTGCCCTATTCGTCTCAAAAAGCCACTCTTGGTCATCGGATTCAGCAAGTCCATGATCCAAAGGAAGGGGCACCCAATTGCTGGCGTAAGAGAAGCGAAGATGGGAGAAGAAGTGGAAGAAGAGGGCTAACAATGAATAAGAGAGACGTAGGCATCCATTTGACATAGATGCTTATAATATCTTCTCTTTTTGTTAAGTTCTTTCTTTCCTTAAAAAAACAAAAAAAAAATTATCCAATCCGGGCTTATCCCACCCCCTTCCTCGGATTTTTTATCTGGCATTTTATTCAGATGTATCCGGGTTTGTCTGATCCGGTGGACATTCCCAAACATCGGATAGGATAACAAATTATCCTATTTGAACTCAAATTCGGATGATTAAACGCAGCCTTATAGACTCAAATGAACTGGCTATTAAACTAGTCTTCCTCTTTTTGCTTTCTTGTATGGTGAATAAATTAAGTACGTGTGATCAGCAAAGAGGTCAAATGGACCAGTAGAAGGTGAACGAGCTATGAGGACAAGAAGGCATCAACAAAGCTTGGGTGGACCTTGCCAAAGGGAACAAGCTAGAGAACATGTGATCATCGAAGAGTTCAAATGGACATAATAAGTTGTGAACAATCTACAAAATATAAGGGTGCCATGCTCGGAAGTTCGTATGTGTAGAAGAAGAACAAGCTTGGTTATGTGTAAGTTTGGAGGGGCCTACGGGAGAGGGTGTTCTCGGAACTGACGAAGAAGTGGTTCTACGGCGGACCTCTACAGTCTTGGAGACAAGACGTAGGCTCTTTATCAATTTGATTTGAAATAAAATTGGTATTTTACAACCAGTTTCAGGTGATGGAATACACAAAAAGCATACCAGAGAAGACAAGACTAATTACCATATTTGAGTGTGCAATAAAGGATGACATGCCGTCTCAAAAGCAGAAGTGCGAGTGTGTGAAGTTTAATAAGAGAATGTCATGTGTGATAAGAATCGTTTGAATATATAGAGTTATAGCCATAAATATAAACAAGAATCATCTTATGGCACTATCATCTCAAGGATGACATACAAATCCAACCTCAACTTGGATCGTGTCAACCGTGAGATTAGGGTCGGTTAAGTGGATAGGCGGAACCACTATAAATATACTTTGCATTTTCTTCCATCTCTTAAACTCATTTATATTCTGTCAATAGAACATAACTGTTTGTGTATACGCACAATTGTTCTACAGCTTGAGTAAATATTTTTTACACACTGTCTACCACTTAAACTCAAAAAGGATTAATAATATTGTTTGGGTCTAATCTATTTATCAGAGAAAATAGTCCAAAAATGACCCAAGAATATCTCAAAATTCAGGTTCCCGCATAAGAGCTAATGTCGAAGTCATAAGCAAACGACGGAGCTATCTACAAATGGTAGCTTCCCTCGATCATCTAAGATGCAACAATCAAGATTAAATTTGAGTGTGTTTGGTAATCATTCTGTTTCTGAAAATAATTTTTGTTCATAAATGATATTTTTTTATTTAGTTCCCTAAACAAGACTCTGAGCATTTGAAGACGTTTGGTAACTAACCAAAATTTTTATTCTCGAAATAGAAATACGTTTGGTAAGATTCTTAATTTTTTTATTTCTTTTAATTTTTAATACTTTAATTATATTTTTCTTTTTTTTTTTCTCTTTTCTCCTTTTTCTTTTTATTTTATCTTCCTCTCCTTCCTTCCTCCTTCTTCACCCTCATTCCTTGTGACTAGTGATCGACAAGGTGAGGTCCAACATGCTCGTTGGAGGTTTACTTGGCCACGGCGAATCTGAGGCTCTCCTTGCAAGAGCATCGCCGGTGGCCAAGGAAAGCTTGCCTCGCCAAATCTAGTGAGGAGAGCCTCACGGTGGTTAGGTGAGCCTCTGGCAAGCTTGCCGGACCTCACCCAGCCAGAGTTAATAGCGGCAGCAATGGCTAGTAGGACAGTGGCTGGTGACCGACTGGGAGGAAGAAGAAGAGAGAAGAAAAAAGAATAAAAGAAAAAGAGAAAAAAAGAAAAACAGATAGGTTTGATTCTAGAGTATTTCTGGGAACAAAGAAGTAATTGTTTTTTACTTTTTGATTATGTTCCATACCTATTCTTGGGAAAAAAATTTACCAAATGATTTTTTTTTCTTTTGTTCCCGTGAATAAAATAATAGAGTTCGACACTATTTGGCTAGTTAAAAATAGACCCTTTATGGACCAAAGCAGCATAACTATGAAATTTTTAAAGAATGAATCAGATCAATTTTAATGAGTGCACCAAAGAATTTTCAATTTTAGCTATTGATTGCATATTCCAATGTCGAAGCCATTATTATTTTAGAATCTTATTAATGAGCACTTCCGATATATATATCATTTATTTAATTTGGAATATTACCATTTTTTATGTATTAGTTAGTAGGTATGCATTTGAAACTATAATTTCTTTTTTAATCTTTTTGTCAAAAGAAATTTCTATTGATTACCAAAATAATACACAAAAGGATCAATAGGAAATTTCAAAAGTCACCATAACGAAGCAAGCCAGTAAAGTTACAAAATAAATAAATAAACCAGAAATCAAGATATATCATCAGAGTATGGCTGATTGAGATAATCATATTCTTTTCCTTCATAAATAGATCTATGATTCACACGTCACACACGCCACACATGTCAAGATCTAATATTGTAGTTGCAACTTTGTCTTTTGCTGGTGTGTCCCCAACACCATCACCATAGGGGACAATGTAAATATGTTGAACAAATTTAAATCTAACACTTATGAGAGCGAATCCTTCAGATTTAATATTAAAATTGCTGTAAACACCATGGAAACTGGAGGAAAAAATATTTATTCATTAAAACTCCTACATTTAGAATTACATCGGAGAGAAAAGCTTCCAAAAATAAGAATGGAAGAGCAAAGTTTTCAGATTTAAAATTAGATTAGGAGAGTAAAGAAAGAAATGAGAGGAAATAAATGAAAATTCAAGCGGTGCCCTGGAAACAATTGTTGGATACCCTGTAGTAAATATTCTAACCAATAGAAAATTGACTGATGTTTCCTATTGTCCAATAAGATTTCGAAACTTTGATATTATAATTTAATGGCCCCCAGTTAATGCGGATTATCTCAGCACCCAGAAGGTTCCACGTTCATCTCCTGAACTAAATTATTTGAACTTGCTTGAAATTAGGGTTTCCATGATAAAGGACATCATTATCTGCGTAACAACAGGTCCCACCTCGGGCACGATTTGTCAAATTTTCAGATTCCTCAATCAGTGTTGTGCCACAACGAGGGGGAGAGAATGAAAAGACAGAAAAGGAATCATCACAGGCTTTGAAATAATTGGTTAAAAAAGAACAATTTCTCATCACTCTATAGATGTTTTCTTTTGAGAGCTTTAAGCGAACGAATGCAGAGGCCTTACAATTTAGAAACCGCATAACACTCCACAGGCTTTATGAACCGATTAAATTCAAGTAATTGATTTATGTAGGTAGCCTAATTTAGAGCAATGTGTATACAGTTGACAGAATTTGAGCTTATGACTTTTAGTTCCTTAGTCGAAAATCCTTGATACTCCAATCAACTGCATTAACTAAGAACATTGTTATATTATTTCTAACAAGCATATATTGAGAAAAACAGGTTTCTACGTAAAAACAGAAGTAAAGGAAACTAGAAATAATAATTTTTCTCATGAATGTTGTCGACTGCTTTGCAGCTAGACGGTAAATATCGACATTTTCCATGTTATATGTGATCAAGTAATTTGAAAATCAAACTATTTCATCCTAAATATGACCCAAAAACTCAAACCCACTCAGTGACATCATTTTTCATATGCTTTATAGTTGGAATTATCCACACAAAAAGAACATCAGCAATATAAATGAGTATACTATACTCTTGAAGCGCCCCATTTGATGGGTTTCGATTCGTATCCCAAAGCTAACCTTTTTCCATTTAAAATGTTTTCCTTCCCCAAAAGCTCGAATTGGACCCACGAATTTCCTTTGCATCCGCCGATCCAAATAAGTGATGCACACGTTTTCCAAGGTTGAGAATGACTCGACTTTTAAAATGCATAGATTACCCAAGACAGGAGGAAACGACAGGGCCGGATAGGGACTTTCATGTCGGATGCGCGGACACAAAGACCCAATCATTCGGCATCAGCTTTGCTTTTTCTTCTCTTGATAAGGTTACATGCATTACAGATCCAACCATTGGTTTAAGAACTTCTAATTACTTCGAATTCTAAGTACAATACATCGAGTCATTTCGTGAGCTGATTTCACGAACAGGTCTTGATGCCCGTCATTATCGATTAGAACTAAAGATATTTTGTCTCAAGATACAACTATAAATAAGTAACGAACTTGATAGACCTATCCACTAATTAGTAATGCACGTGCTAGAAAGGAAAATGCATCAATTATGTGAATCCACGATTCAATGTCTTCTTCATGCTGGGATAGATAGGTTGCACGAAAATTGTCCAAAAAGTCATAAACATATTGTACGACGGATAATTCAGTCTTGATTCTTTCAATTTTGTCAATTTACTCCTAAACCTTTTTGATGATATGTCAATTTAGTCTTTCCAGTCAATCATCCAAATAATATGTTTAGGAATGAATGGACAAATTTTCAAAAGATCTATAATTAAATTGAAAAATCATCAAAAAATTTAGGATTGAATTAACACAATTGAAAAATATATCATTAAGTTGACTTTTGAGAAAATAATCCTAAGAAGTTGCATCTATTAACGAAGGTATTTAAACATAGGAAAATTGAGTTAGTCTAAGTTGTCCACCGCTGCTATTGAAGTTAATGAGAATGCTGAATCTAGCTAAATATGAAAGGATTTTAGGTGCCATCGGGGTTCCATTTTTGTATTGACTTTAAACAACCCAATCAAAGGAAGATATTTTGGTAAGATTCGGAACTTCTTTTATTGGTCGGGCGGCCAATGATGCGACACTCTAAAAGTATATGAGAAATAACCTTTTGGAGCTCATGAAAAAGGGAGTAAATTTACTAAGATTTAGATAGAGCCCTCGTCCGTATATGGATTAGTCTAAAATGCAAAACTACGAGTACTTTGGTTCGTTTTACAATGCATTTACTCATGCGACACTCAAACTGTAATTAGAAGCTTAACTTGCACTTTTCTTCAAGAGAACTAGACCATATTTTTCGATAAATATATTTTAATTACGGCCATTGAGAAAAAAAATAGGTTTAGCCTTTGATTTCGCTTTTTAAGTAAAGATTCCCATTTCGATTGTATCGGTTAAAATGTTCAAGACTCGATTACATTCCGTATGTGAAGTTTAAGACTTCGGTATAAGTTTCCCGAAGAGATTAGTACCAATAGCGGTGAAGAAGTAGTGGTAGGTTTGGCATATACTTGTTTCATAAGAACTGATTTATCAAGCAAAATAATCGATATTTGATAATTAGATCACGTATCTTTGTTAGTAATTGGCACATGTCAAAAACTCCCTCTGCCAATAACAATGGCTTGGTGGTGCGCATCTAGATTCGCCTTCCTCTATACCATCGCCATAAGGAGACAATTGGCTAAACAAGTATTGATATAACATTTGGAAGAACAAATTTTCGTGAATCAGCGAGACAAAAGTTTCTGCGACCACCATTGAAACTAAAGTAGGGGATCTATATACGAGAATAGCATAGGGGTATTAAATTTTTGAAAATATATTAATTAAACTTACAGATTTAAATTGAGAAAGGATAATTTCTAGATAAAAAATTAAACCGAGAGAAAAGGAAAAAAAAATAGTGTTCCCAGATTTTAATCGGGAGAAAAGGAAGAAAAAAACAAGGAAAGATTGAAGAAGGGGATGGAGAGAGAAGAGAGAGGGAAAGAGACTTTTTAGCTTATTTATCATTCATTTGTAGCAATGGATGTTAAGTTGCTATGTTTGTTGTCGAGTTATTATTGGTCGCGGTGGGGGTGACTGTAGCTAGAGTCACCTCAATTTTTAGCTAGCTTTTCAGAATAGGCTATTATTTGACTTGAGCCATCACTTCTCCATAAATTTCAATCAAACCCATAATTGCGTTGGACTTTTTAAAAGCTTTTAACCCATACCCAAGTCGCCCAATTTAAAGCAACCAAATTTCAAGATATCATATCTCTTTGGTCTTGACCGTCCACTCACAACAGTGCCTAGAGATTTCGGATTTCTCCGATGATGAGGTATTATTTTTCATCAACATTCATGCCACTTAAAAATTTTAAAAGAAGAGGAACAATATATGAAGTGTATTTTTGTTATGAAAATCATGTAAATACGTGAATTTTTAAAGGTAAAGTATGTACAACAATTTATTCACACTGTTGGGTTTTAATCATAACGTAGTAATTAAGGGTGAGTATGGTTCCAATTTAAAATTTGAAATCCGAGAATATAATTAGTGGAAATCTATCTGGTTCCAAGTTTTAATATATGCATAGTAGGTTTGCAATTTGAAAATTTAAAAAGCTTATTTTGACGAGAACGTTTCAAATTCTAAAATGGTGGAATTTGGAACAAGTTTTTGCTTTCTTATTTATATTTTTGTGCAATCTTATGATGTTTCATGATATTTGATAATAGATGTATAATTTATAACCACTAATCTAAGTTTTCACTTTATATATGAGATTTTTACTTTGTTGATTTTTCATATTTTTCGTGTGTCATATAAAATTATGGTCAATAAATTATAGCGACGGGTGATGGTCATTAAATATGATTATACATGTGATGATAATTCTTAATTTCAAGATATATAGAATATGTTTCAGATTCTAAAAAATAAAGAATTTATTCCACTGAGGGACCTATACAGTATACAGCCCAACCGATGATTCCGGACAAATTATTCAACCAGAAAATTTGAGGACCCGTTCTGTACCGACACCAGACAAAGGTCGACGGCAGACAAGGCCTAAAAACAATAGCATATAAAAATGGCGTCACTCCCCTCTGGTCTGGTGGGCCACGCGCGAAAGCAAGGGCGAGACGAGACGCAGGAGGAAGAGAATTTCTTGAGGGCGGAACCACCACCCACCTTGACCCTCGTCTCCTGGTGGATCACCACCCCCTCGCTCCTTCATTCACGTCTTTCCATCCAAATTGAAGCAACCCCTTCTCCTCAATCCTTCCATGGTAACCCAAATGCGTCTCTGACCGGTTCTTCGCCCCGGGTCACTTCAGCCGCGTGAGTATGCCTCAGTGTCGTGTTGGGTCGTCTTCCACCTGATCTGGAGTGTCCGTCTCACCCTCTTCTCGTGCTAAATTTGAAGTCTTTCGAATCGGGTTTCGGCTTACCTGGACTGGGGAGACGTGGGTCGTGCTGTGAGCCTTTGCTTACTCGCGTGTTTGCTGTGGAATTTGGTGCTAGATTCTTGAGGCGCCGTCAGGGTACTGCATTGGTTGCTGTCCTTGGTTTGTTCTGTAGTTTCTGATGTGTTAAGTGTTCCGTGCTTGATCGGGAATGTCTAGAGTTCGTCGATCTATTCATCCGGGTTAACGTCTTTTGACTGTTGACTGACAGTTGCCAAACCTTTGAAAATACTTGTGGTCGGATTTCTATATGGGAATCTTGGAGGTTGTAAGTGTTGATGGAGATGTTAATTAGATATGAAGGTTAATAAATCCGATCGTCCGATCGTGAAAGACTTGCAATAGGGAATCTCTGATGGATGGAACCCTGGCGTATGCGTGTGTCTCTATCTGATTTCGACATGGTCGACGTGTGATTTTGGGTTTTGTTGAAACCACAATTGACTTTTCTTGCACCATTTCAAGATTATAGCTGAGGGCAAGAACTCAGAGTGTTGAAACTGGATTCGCCGGTCTGGGAATTTCTTATGGTGTTTACTTATTCTGAGTTTGACATTCATTTGATTTTTAGCCGGGGAGTTCTGTGTCATGTTCTTTTTCTTCCATTTGATTGTTTGAGTGAAATATTGTCTCACATGTAACTTACAGACAGAAATGGGGATATATCTGAGCACTCCGAAAACTGAAAAGTTCTCAGAAGATGGCGAGAATGATCGAGTTAGATATGGCCTATCATCTATGCAAGGTTGGCGTGCGACAATGGAGGATGCTGTGAGTAACTTGCATCGAAACTTTGCTGCTGTGACTCAGTGCTAGTATGGCTCATGAGTTTTTTTTTTTTTTTTGGCAGCACGCTGCCTATCCTGATCTGGATGCTTCCACCTCATTCTTTGGTGTTTATGATGGCCATGGAGGTATCACCAATAATATTTTGCTGCCGAATATCTTTTATCTTAAAGAACCAAAGTTAGCCTAGCCAGACCTGCTTCTCTGTTCCATAGTCAAGTCAGAGGTCCATCTGGATATAGATGTTTAGTGACTCTTTGTCTCTTATAAATTGCCATCGATGTGCCACCTGATGGATTAATGCAAGTGCTTTTTGCTGCATCGGAGAGTGTGGAACATTGATAAGCTAGTGAGTCGTGAGAATGTTGATCTCATGGCAGATCTCTCATAGACTCTTAATCAATTATCAATAGCACTGCAGTTGCTTTCTTCTGATGTTAATTACAACTCTACTTACTGTTCCATGGCCACTTTTAGTTGTTTACATAGTATGTGTGGAGTGCAAATACCAGGTTGGTGTTTAATGGAGGCATCTTTAGCTTTCTGCAACTGTCAATCTAATCAGCAGTTTTACTTGTACTACTTGGCCTGAAAACAGGTCATAAAAGATCCTATGTAGGACACGGGCATAGCCATTTTAACTTACATGATTTGTTGAATTATCAAATCATCATATGGCTAATGCGAAATGCGTATGGCTTTAAAATAAGTTGATTGAGGTTCCTACAGTGTAGAACAAAATATATACTCTATTTCACAATTTGAAATCTTTGTGCAATTGATATGGTTTTCATAATGATACTGACTTACATGAATGATGAACTACTGCCTTTGATTATACTGTTACCAGTTTGTTGCCAGAAATTACAGAAGGGAAACCCCTGTACATTTTATGATACAGTACATCGTTTAAAATGTAGCAGTGTTATCACATGCGACAAAGTATTGGTCAATCAAATTCTGGACTTATTAAAGTCAGCTCTTGGGAAGCCTTGTCGGTCAGCTTCAGCTTCTTGCTGACAACTTTGTGTAGTTATAAATTTATCGGATTTCTGAAGATGAAACTGAATGCATGAAATGCTTGTATCACCAGCTCAGTCTGATAGACTCAAACGCCTTGTTTACCGTTTCAGTTTATTATGTTGATCCTTTTTTGCATTCAATTCGTAGAAGATCTTTGGTCACTAATTATTTTACGTCTACATGAGGGCTTTTGGGAGAAAAAGAAACCTATTAAATCAAATTGGTCTGTACCAATCTAAACTAAATTGGCAGTTTTAGTCTGTCAATTTGTTTGTTTCGGTTTGGATGAGTTCTTACAGGGTGATTGTTTCATAGTTAGCTTATCCATTTGAAATAATTTATAAACCCAATCAGACTAGATAAATGTAAACTAATGAATATTTTTATTAGTCATCATACTATAGGAATGTTCGGGCTCTTACACTTGACGGGAGGTTATTGTGGTTATATGGTCTTTTTGCTTGTGTACTGTATACTTCCATTCAAAGTTTCAGTGCCCTGACAATTCATAAATTTTAATCTCTTTCTTTTCATTATCTGTGAAGAGTCACAAGTCTTTGCTGTTTTGTACCTGATGTCAGAGATAAAAAGTCACTAGCCAATGTTATTGTTCGTATGAAATTCGTGGCTCAGCTTTAATAACTGAAAACCAAACTGAATAAAAAAGGGACCCAATATATCAGATTGGTTGCAAATTTTGGAACAATAGTTGTTGGTTGAGTCGTAAATATACTCTAAAGTGAACAGCTAATCCAAACTGCACCTTCTAGCCGTTTCCTACTAAGTGAGGTCAACTCCATGGTTTTTCTTATGCATTTGCTGTCTGTCCTCTATTCTGGACACCTCTATGCTAAATTCCAACAAATATAATGATTGGACTGGATTTAGAACATGTAGATTCAAGAAAATGGCCTTCATATCCCGACAAAACTGTTAGCTATAGTGGAGTTTAGATTTTGTGTAATATGTTTGTTCTTTTTGGGTAAGGGTATGATCCAGGTAAAGTTTTGCGTTTGATTTGGTGCACTTTGAAAGGGCCCAATCTTCATATCTAACATTACTGGTCTTGTCTTTCTGCCATTTTTGTCTGATATGCTAAATTTTAGGTGTATATGGTCTAAAGCAAAATGCTTAAGACTAATTTTGCTGCTAGATGTCAGATAGTTTTTGTGAGAAGTACTCTTTCTTGCAGGGAAAGTGGTAGCAAAGTTCTGTGCCAATTATCTTCACCCGCAGGTCCTCAAGAATGAAGCATATGCAGCTGGACAAATAGGAACATCCCTTCAGAAAGCTTTTCTCCGGTGATTCCCCTTCAGTCATAAATCTTCTGTTCCTCTTGCCTTTTCTCTTTGGGAAAAGCATTTTCCTTGAAATGTTTTTTACGATGATAAATTAGCTTTGAAGAAGTTTTGGTAGCCACTCTGTTTCTGTTTGTGTAATGATTACTTGTCAGTGATGGTTGCCTGAAATCATGAAGTGGAATAGAACCAAAGTGCATGCAGTATGTGCTTATCTCAGCAGGTGTTGTTGCTCTCTGCAAGTAAGATATCATATGTAGAACCTGGCTGCTGAAACTCAAACTTCATTTAGGTTTGTAGCTTGTTAGATAAGTAATATAAAACTCATTAATTTCTTATTCTGAGGGTGAGAATTTTTGGAACTTTAATCATATGTAGCAGCTACTGACATGCTGTCCTTTCTTCTCTCTTGCAAATGGTGTTATGCTGTTGCAGAATGGATGAAATGATGCGAGGTCAAAGGGGTTGGAGAGAATTAGCTGCTTTGGGAGATAAAATCAACAGATTTACGGGAATGATAGAGGGACTTATATGGTCTCCAAGGGGTGCAGATAGCAATGACAAGAATGATGATTGGGCTTTTGAGGAGGTATTCAGAAGCAATGGGATCAGTTTTATTCTTTTCCTGTATTTGCCATTTGCACTAAATGTTGTTTCTCAGTATAATTTCTTGTTTTATTCAGCAAAAAAGAACAGAAAATAAAAAAAATTTCTTCTTTTTTGATGTGGTTGATTTTACCTGTCATTTTTGTTTTCTGATTTATGTTTTGTCCTTGAGTAATTCTATAGGGCCCTCATTCTGACTTTGCTGGACCTACTGCGGGGAGCACTGCCTGCGTTGCAGTTATCCAAAATAACAAACTAGTTGTTGCCAATGCTGGTGATTCTCGATGTGTCCTGTCTAGAAAGGGTCAGGTAATATATAATAATTCAATCTCATTGGACACTTATAACTGCAATATATTTTCCTTATTTGAGGACTATTATGTCCTCAGATATTAAGATTGTAAAGGTCATTGTCCAGCTTTATACATGCAGAACATATGTAAAATGTAGAGAGTGGTCTGAGACCAAATTATTCATTCCTAGTTGGTCTCCGTCTTGCATGCAACAGGCATTCAATCTGTCTAGAGACCACAAACCCGAGTTGGATGCTGAAAAGGAGAGGATTCTAAAAGCTGGAGGTTTTATACATGCTGGACGAGTAAATGGAAGCTTAAATCTTGCAAGAGCTATAGGTATCTGATCTTTCACGACTAGGTTTGTTTGGGATTTCAACCTGGATCCAATCGTCTTTGCATACTTCTGCTTGATATTGGAAAGGAACTTCTGAACTTAATTGCCCTTGGTGCCAATGTTTCTAAAACCAGGCCTGACCAGCCAGATCAAGCGGTTGGTCTTGGTATGATTTCATGTTCCAGTCCAGTTTGGACCATCAAATGCGGTACGAAAAACTGGACCAAACCTTTGTCGATCTGGTTTAGCTGGTTGAATTGAATAGGGCCAGATTTGGTCCAAACTGGTAATTAGGGAAAGATTTACAAAATGCAGTGGTGGAAAGTTGACCCAGGGACAGATTTCTAGCTGCCTGGGTTAGCCCTTTGCCACTTAGCCGCAAGCTATCTTTATAATAGCAGTGACAAAAAAATAATTGCTGTCTTAAACAAGCCTAGAGCAATAAATTTATTGATATTTCATGCTCCAGGCATTGTGTGGATTGTTCCCTTTGACTCCTAACTGTGCATTGGAAGGCCTCAAGCCTCCAACCGCTTGGCCAACAGTAATTATACTTGTCCCAATGAAAAGCTAACAGGTCAACCAGTTTAAACGCCTGAACCAATAGGTCTTTTGATTGATTCTCCCATCCAGTTTTGTAAACAATGCTTCACAGAAGGCCTTCTTTATTTTATGGGAAAAAGCCACCAAAAATCTTAAACTATGCTCAATGTGGCACATTTATCTTAAACTTTTTCTTGTGACACTAAAAACCCCAAACTTGTACCCATGGGACACATTTGCTCCAAATTTGTATTAGTGTGACACATTTATCTCAAACTTTTTTTGTGACATTCAAAACCCTAAACTTGTATCCGTGTGACACATTTGCCTCAATTGTGGGGTAAATGTGTTGTATGAGTATAAGTTTGGGGTTTTTGATGTCAGAAAATAATTTGGGGTAAATATGTCAAATGGATATAAGTTTAGGGTTTTTTGGGTCACAAAAAAAGAGTTTGGGGGTTAAATGTGTCACCTAAATATAAGTTTGGGGTTTTTTTTGTGTCACTCTGGGGTATATGTGTTATAGTAAGCATAGTTTAGGATTCTTAGTGGCATTTCCCCATATTTTATATAGCATCTCTAAGCACATGTTTCTTTCGTATCTCTATAGTTTCAATGGATAATTGTTTTCACTTGCTGCAGGTGATGTGGAATTTAAGCAAAATAAATTTCTGCCAGCTGAAAAGCAAATTGTAACTGCAAGTCCAGATATAACTACTGTATGTGCATCTTTTAAGCGCCTACTCTCTTTTGGCTACAAATTTTACAGGATGTTATGTAAACTGCCTTCCAACTGACAATTTCTCATCTTTTTTCTCCTCTTGCACGATGTATGGCTATTTCAGAGAGATTTTAGAAGTAGAATGCTGAAATTCAAATAATCTGAGTCACATCTGCTAGCGCATTTTTGTTGATGTTCTTGCTTTTTACTGGGCATGCTTGTCTGTGTATTATATATATGCATTTGACTTAAAAACTTTTCTTGCTATTTTTCTATTTGTCTAATTATCCCTTTTGACTGTTCTATGATAGGTTGACCTTTGTGAGGATGATGATTTCATCGTGCTAGCATGTGATGGCGTCTGGTATGCATCTTATGACAATATGACGCTTACCAATTTCAATATGACAAATAAGAATTAACTTGAGTTTGATGCTGAAAGAAAGGTTGTGCCCTACCACTCACATTGGAGTACAAATTAGAGCCAATGCAAGCATTTGCTGTGTGTGCACCCTTGTGTGCACCCACAAGTGTTCTTTTGAAAGATATTATTGCACCTCATTTCGAGATGTATCAGAAAGATGACATGTTAGCCTGCAGTTCTAAAATAGTCCTCCGACAATGTTTGTAGTTGTAGTTTACTTGACATGACCATAATCAACTCTTAATAGAACTGTTTGAAAGGATATATAACCCATCACTCTCTTTTAGAGTTTCGTTTTACCTTGTCTCACACATCTTATAAATAAGCAGTGTTTATTCTTCCGTTTTAAATGATTTGAGTCTACTATGTCATGCATGGAGATTGTTTTGTGTGTGGCAACTATTATTTTATTCTCTATTTACAGACTTTCCTTCTCGATTTTTTCAACATTAGTAAATATTGTACAGTAATATATAGAAAAATTTTCCTGGACAATGTTGCCATGTCAATTTGTCTTCTTGTTTTCCTTACCTGGGGGGTCGTCCGAATGATGTTCTATTTGCCATCTGTGCTTTTTAGGGATTGCATGTCCAGCCAGCAGGTAGTGGATTTCGTGCATGAGCAGTTAATCTCTGTAAGTGGACTAGACCTTGTGGAATTCTGGTTTCTTAATTTGGGGGCTTGTGTAGAGTGACTTCTACTTTTAACCTTTGATTAGCAATTAGTGTGGAACTCAGATTTTGACTTTTGTATAACCCAAAACACTCGAAAGAAAATTGATGGTTAACATCGTGCACTGTGCAGGAAACGAAGCTGTCTGCTGTGTGCGAGAGAGTTCTTGATCGTTGTTTAGCACCATCTACCGCCACTGGTGAGGGATGTGACAACATGACTATGATATTGGTGCAATTCAAGAAACCAACCCAAATGATTACAGTACCGCTTGAAAAGCTATGTTTGCCTTCTGACTCTGCTAGCGGTGCCCTGAGTCTGGGTGATAACGATCTAAAACCTGAGGAAGTTGAATCGAAATAGTACTTACGTGTAAAATTCTGGATTCCACTGATCATAAGGACATGATTTCCACGAAATGTTCAGTTTAATCTGCCATTGTATATAATGTGCCATTGTATATGATCAATCGATTGATGAATCCATGGTTGCTTGTTTAATCTTCCCAGGAGCATTGGATTGAGTATTCCATGTAATTTCTGAATAAGGATACGGGCTTGGACTGTAGTGTATTGCTATTTGGGGACGTCTGACGCCTGTTGGATGCAGTCCTATGGTAAGACTCGTACCGCCGTCCAGAAAGCTTCCTCTGAAGTCTTCGGTGAATGCCGCTTAACTTCGTGGGTAATGTCAGCGTTGAGACCCTCAATAAACCTTGTTAGAGTGGCCATAGGTTCCTCTTGCAAATTACAATGCATTATCGTCATTCATCAATTCAGCGACGGTAGGTGACTTGCTTGAGATTCTAAGTTCAATCCATCAACTGTCTTCTAAAGTAGGGAGGAAAGCATTTGTCTTTCAGTTTCTGTTTTATCTCGGCCCCAGCAGATATGAGTTCATCCCTTTTTAGGTTCATTTGAGTGGACTATCGATGATGCTTGGCGGAGGCTGTAAGTTTCAACTTCGCATGACGAATCCTATGGCTATAAGAGAAATACTCTAAGACCAGCTAACTGACCAAGGAATGCATGCGGTTCAGCTCCACCGTCAAAACTGCCTCCCTGAATCTTAGACCTTGGTTATATCCCCATCAAGATCCGACCAGTACCTGGTCCTCTCTCTCTGTGAACAACTGCACATGCTCCTCTCTCATTCCTCTCTCGGTCGAATTCTACACGCCCGAGATTCTTACCCTGAGGACTCTCGTCTAAGAAACTCGGTTCGTTCATCCTCCTCCTGACCTTTATCAACCACCATATATAATTCATGTCCATTCCTAGTGTTAGATTCACGTGGTACGGACTTCCTTAACAACATTTCTCCTTGAAGAACACCCAAAACTCTTGGACCCTGACTCGGTTGAGAGGCGATTGTAGGTGCTCGTCTAGGACTAGAAGCTTTCGTGCTTTGGGTGTTTATTTTTGACTTGACAGGTTTGTTTGCCCATTCTTACCAGCATCTACGTCACTAAGGTAGTGCTATGCTTGAGAAATGTATTAAATATGACATCTCTAAATTAACTCACCAAGATATTGTGGTTATGTCGTAAGGCACATCCGTAAGTCAAGTCCAGTTTTCACATATATATTCTAGAATCACTCTCTTTCCGTTTGATGCACAATATGGCTCATTTATACGCCATTTGCCATTCTAGAAGTCTGCCAAGAGTCGATCCTTGTCCAGACCTTCTAGTCTTGACGACCACTCCTAGTCTTGTCAGATCGGATCGGATCGTTACATCAAGGTCTCTTTTGGCCGTCTTTGTCTTCTGCCGTCTTTGTCTTCTTCCTTCTACACTTAATCACCCTCACCTGTGTTCAATAGATCTCGCCCTCAAACGATCACCCTTGCCACTGCGGCATATGGAGAACTGTGAGCGTTCTATTTACACCATTGTTTACTTCCTTCACCTTCAATGCCATAAGCCCTATCCAGAAGCCACTTCGTCCGAGGGACCACTCGCTCTTCAACTTTATCAATTACAGGAAATTGAGAACCTCTTCTGTGTTGGCTTCTTCTACAAACTCCTCCGGGCAAAGAAACCCCCGATTTTGGTCAGAGCCTTCGAAAGCATCAACTACTTTGCAACTCCTCTGGACAAAGAAAGTCCCCTCTTGGGTTTCGGATCTTCAGCACCTGTTGCTGTTATGGTATCCATTGACCACATTTTGCTCAAGTGAAGGTAAGTCTGTAGGTTCTACTAGTTGAAAATAGAAGAAGAAATAAAAGGTGGGGAGAGAGAGAGAGAGAGTAATGGGTAAGAAACTAGGGGTAAACGGTTCCAGGGTGGGCCTGTTCCTACCCTGGAACCAGGAACTTGACTAGACGAGCCAATTTTCAATTCCCGCCTGGTCCTAGAATCAAAGGAACTGTTCCACCTTCTCTTATTCGGATGAAGCTGGTCCAGATTTTCGAGGAAACAGCCCTTTTCCTCTCTTTAGCTCGTTCGAAGAACTTCGAAAATCATTTTTCTAGATATGTTGGCTCTATCATTCCTTGCTCCATCAACATGCAAGCTCTATCTCACGTCCAAGAGCACCAATTTTCTTGGTTTGTTGTGTCTCCTTCATCCCAGGCGCTGGTTTTGCCTATTTCATGATTGTCGAATGAAAACGAGCCTGAGCTTGAAACACCGCCCAGACCAGTTTGAACTCAATATCCGGCATCCTTGTGCCAAAAGAAAAAAAGCAAGACAGGTAGGCAAGAGTTGAGACTTGAGATGAGGCCGCAAGAGGGAGGTGTTGAGTGAGAGAGTTACTAAATAAACCAAAAATTAGAAAGAAATCTTCAAACAAATAGGAAATAAACAAACAAAAATTCAAATTAAATAGTTTAATCCTTTCCCACGTCACCTCAGGAACAATCTGATTTTCTGTTCCTTTCCTTCAGGCAGAAAACTCCTGAATCTTGTGTCCTCAACAGTACATCCTCGTTCAACCCTAGAGTACTCTTGGTACTTAGAAGTTATCAGTATATATACACCACTCATATCATATCAGTCTTGATGAAGTGATAGCTTTAGTAAGCATTTACTCATGATAGATGTTCAGCAACATATACGTGCATCTGAAGTAGGCCATCGGGGTGGGGACTACCTGCCGTGAGCAAGACTAAAGCCAAAAACGGAGAGGCTGATAAATGACCTCGCAAGTCTGAAAGTGATCTCACAGTGCCAATGTATGCAT
Organism: Eucalyptus grandis; assembly: GCF_016545825.1. NCBI lineage: Eukaryota > Viridiplantae > Streptophyta > Magnoliopsida > Myrtales > Myrtaceae > Eucalyptus > Eucalyptus grandis. Next base: position 30,250,266 of record NC_052614.1, on the reverse strand, counting down.
GCCATACATGAAATATGCTTCACTATTCAAAAGATTTGAAAATGTATCAGTTTGTATTATATGTGCTATAACAGTTTGCTATCGAAATAACGCATGAAATTTTATGTTCGACAGTTTGAAGAAGATCAAATTAATGGCCAGAAGAATTTGATGGAGCTAGTAAAGATCGCCCATACAGGAACCTCAATCCAAACATCGTTCTTGTACGCTAAGCCAAAAGAATCATCTTCTGGAGGGGGGAAAAGGATACTAAAATGCTCTACCCTCCAGATCTTGCCACGCAACCTTCTTGGCCCTTTTGTTACTCTTCAAGGAGCTCTTCATATACGCAACTTGTTCTCCCGGTCGCAGCAGATTGGCCTCTTCCATGCCTTCTGCCGCCTTGTCTTCTTCCCGTTCAAGCACGGGAAGTGAATGCTCAGAAACAGCTTTTGAGGCACTGTTGTTCCACTCCTCCATGCCTGTATCTTCCACACCAAGAACTTCCTTAGTTCGAGTACCACGAGATTGTAGCTCCATCAAGTACTCATACCTTTCTCTCAGGAAACTGTCAACAGGCAAAAAGAGCAGGCGATCCGTGTTATTTGACTTCAGGCGAATAGAATACACATCGATACTCCACAAATGGAGTAGAGGGGTAAGAAAAAGGACTCACTGAACTTCGGCCAAAAGGTTTTGCTTCCTCTCCTTTGCTTCTCGCAACCTCTTCGTATCGGAAGCAAATTCCTATCGACAGGTTAAAAAAGGTCAATTGACCAAAAGAATGCTCACGTTTTACATGATGATAGGATACCACCAAGCAATGCAACAGTAATATTAACAGACTCGAAAAGGGTCTCTCACACTCCGCAAACTGGTTACAATCCAATAGAATTCTAAAGCCACACTCCAAGTATCAAGCTAGAAAACACAATAGCATACTAGACTAAAATTTCTAGTGACATATCCTTACCAGCTACGAAGCAAGAACTCGAAATCTTCGTTTTTCATGAATCTAGGGATAGCATCATTGTAATATAGATCATAATTCGAGGAGAATCGTAATTGCCAACTCATCATACTCACTTTTCTTTTGGAACTTCAACTTCGAATGGCGAAATTATTATAACATAAAAATAAAAGAAAATAAAGTAGACACATAAATCAAATGTAAATGGCAGGAATCGACTAACCTTTTGCAAATCCAGATAGTCTTGCCACAGATGCTCATGTCTGAGCTTAGCCCTACCTTCGGCGCTAGCCGGGATGGATTCGCGAGAACTCACGGAAAACCTTTTCATATATCCTCGGCTCATGATTCTTCCTCGAACGAGAGAGATTAAAAAGAGAAAAAGATCCAAACTTTCTGAGAGAGAGAGAGAGAGAGAGACGGCGAGAGTAATAGGATCGCAATCCTGAACCAATGACGAAAATCAGGGTCCTAGTAGGAGACGACGAGCTGCGTAAATATAAAGAGAAAAAAAGGCGAAGAGGCGCTTTGCTTATAGGGAAAAAACGAGAAAAAGAGGAAAAACGTATAAAAAGGGAATTGAGATTGAACAGAGAAAAGAGACGAAGAGATCAGAAAGAAAGAATATAATTAAAAGGAGGGAATGAGAGAGTGTGTGTGTCTGTGTCTGTGTCTGTGTCTTGTTCGTCTGGATAAGCAGAAGTTAAGAAGCCAAAAAAATCCCACAAGGAAAGAAGACGCGCCGACATCGTAGACGGAAAAACAAGGGAGGAAAAGGCGAGGGCGACTCGGATGAAGAGGTTCTCTTTGGTGGCTCTCCATGTTTCCTACTTTGTTCTCCAGTTGAGGCTACAACTTCTGATCGACAAAGATTCACGTTCGGACCAGCCATGAGAGAGAGGGAGAGAGAGAGGGTTTTGTATTTGAATTTGGCGTTGGACATGTGATCCGGGAGTTTCCTGATTGATAGGGGGTTTAACAGTGATCGCCGATGTTTTGTAAGAAATTTCTTTAGCGCTTCCTTACTGTTCGAATCTAGTCTTTTGTATATTGTTTTTAAATCACTTGTAAAGCTCAAAATATTTATTTTAGAAAAAATACCATAGAAATCCTCATTTTTTCGCCCCATTCCGACTTACCCTCCTTTATTTTTTAAAATACCTCACAGAAACAACTTTCCTGGCATATTCCACTCCTCAATGCCTGTATTTCCCACACCAAGAACTTTCCTTGTTCGAGTACCACGAGACTATAGCTCCATCAAGTACTGATACCTTCCTCTCAGGAAAACATCAACTGGCAAAAAGGTAAGGTGATTTATGATATTTGATTTCAGGCGAATATAATGCACACTACACAAATTGACTGGAGGGGAAGGAAAAAGGAACTCACTAAACTTCGTCCAAAAGGTTTGCTTCCTCTCCTTTGCTTCTTGCCACATCTCCATCTTGGAAACAAATTCCTATTGATAGGTTAAGAGAAAGGCCAATTGACCAGAAAACCACATAGATTTTACAGGATAACCAGATATCGCTAGGAAATGCAACAGTAATATTAACAGATTTGAAAAGGGTCTCTACAATCCACTAATTGATTACAATCCAATGGAACTCTCCTCAAGCAAGTGTTTGAACATATCAAAGTATCAAAAAACAAGATGCAATAGCATATAAGACTAAAATTTCAAGTGAAATATTGCTTACTAGCTACAATGCAGGAACATGAAATCTTCGTATTTCATGAATCTAGGGATAGCATCATTGTAATATAGATTGCAATTTCAAGCGAATCGTAATTGCCAACTTGTTATACTCACACTATTTTTTAAAGCTTCAGACTCAAATCACGATATTATTACAGTATAAAAATAAGAAAATAAAGCAAACACATAAATCGAATGTAAATGGCAGGAATTGACTAACCTTTTGCAAATCTTGATAATCTTGTGAGAAATACTCATGTCTAAGCTTAGCCATAACTTCGGCCCCAACAGTGATGGATTCGCGAGAATTCTCTAATACCCTCTTCATATTTTCTCAGTTCATAAAAGAATTCCACTAAAGAGAGAGATAAAAAGTGAAAGGATCCAAACTTTCCAAGAGAGAGAGATGATGAGAATGAAAGAGATGCATATTCCCAAATCGATGATGAAAATTAGAATCCTAATAGGAGACGACAACCGCATAAATATCTAGAGAACAAAAGGCGAAAAGTGCTCTACTTATAGGGAAAAAATGAAAAAATTATACTTTTAGGCCGCATTTGATAACGATTTTATTCCTTATAAAATGTTGTGGTTGAAGAAAGGCACTGAGGTAGTTGTTTCAAAACGATGCCTTGTTACGACAAGATATGGTGTGATGTTCTGCGATGGATGTTAATCACATTATTCTTGGTCAACCATGGCAATTCGATAGGATGAATACGCATGATGGTTATCGAAATAGGTATTCTTTTGATTTTGGAGGCAAGAAAATTACGTTGGCACCTAGTATGGAACCTTTGAAAACTCCTGTAGTTGAGAATTCCTTCTCCCCTACATTGCTTACAATGAAGGATATGAAGGATGCTTTGAAAGGAGTTCATATCTTGTATATTTTACTTAATAAAACAGGTGGGAAGAATGAAGTTGCCTTTGTTGTTCCTCATTGAGTTCAACTTCTTTTGGAAGAGTTCAAGGATGTCTTCTCGATGGACTTACCCAATGGTTCCCTCCTATGAGAGATATTCAGCATCAAATTGACTTGATGCTCGGAGCCTCTTTGCCGACTCTCGCTCATTACCAAATGAGTCCGACCGAACATGAGGAATTGCATCGACGAGTTATGGAGCTATTGAATAAGGGTTTTATAAGGGAGAGCCTCAGTCCGTGTGCCGTTCCAGCTCTTTTAGTGCCTAAGAAAAATGTTACCTGGACGATGTGTGTCGACAGTAGAGCAATCAAGAAGATCACCATCAAGTATCGATTTCCTATTCCTCGCCTTGATGATCTCTTGGATCAACTTTCTGGTGCAATTATATTCTTGAAGCTGGATTTGAAAAGTGGATATCATCAAATTAGAATCAAACCCGGAGATGAATGGAAGACAACATTTAAAACGAAAGATGCGCTATATGAGTGGCTAGTCATGTCATTCGAATTGTTGAATGCACCATCGACATTCATGAGGTTTATGACTCAAGTGTTGAAGCCTTTTATGGGAAAGTTTGTTGTGATTTATTTCGATGATATCTTGATTTTTAGCAAGTCTACTGATGAGCACTTGCATCATCTTCAAGAAGTATTATGTGTGTTTTAGCAGGAAAGATTGGACAGCTCTCAACAAGTGCTATTTTATGGTACCACAAATCATTTTCTTGGGGTTTCATATTTCAAAGGATGGCATTTCGGTGGATGATTCTAAGATCAAGATGATTTGAGAATGACCAACTCCAACAAATGTGCATGAAGTGTGAAGTTTTCATGGCCTCGCTTCGTTCTATCGACGGTTTATTGTGCATTTTAGCACCATTGTGGCGCCACTCACGTCTTGCATGAAGAAGGGAGTTTTCGAATGGATGAATGCAACTCAAAAAAGTTTTGAACAGCTCAAAGAAAAATTGAGCACAGCCCCGGTACTTGCATTGCCTAATTTTGATCTTGTTTTTGAAGTGCATTGTGATGTATCAGGTACTAGCAAAGGAGGAGTTCTAAGTCAAGGAGGTTGACCCATCGCCTTCTTTAGTGAAAATTGAATGGTGCCAAACTTCATTGCAACACCACATTATTTCGCACACTTGAGTATTGGTGGCAATATCTTATTCATCGGGAGTTTATTTTATATACTGATCATGAAGCTCTCAAGTATATTTTCGGACAGCAAAAGCTTAACTCCAAGCGAGCAAAATGGGCTGAATACATCCAGGAGTTCACTTTCATTATTAAGCATAAGGCTGGAGCTCAAAATTAGGTTGCCGATGCCCTTAGTCAAAAGAAGAGCTTGCTCTCTACAATGCATTCTACTGTTCTTGGATTTGATTCTTTTCACTCAGCCAAGAGCTAGTTGAGATTCCTCGTGTTTGCTCTACTCTCTCTCACATGTGTCTCTCTGAAATTCGGAATCCCCCCCTCTCAAAGTTTACTACTCTATTTATAATATGGCAGCTCCAAGTTGGTCAAATACGTGCCAAATATTCTCTTTTGATTTCATTTCTTCAAATTGAATATCAGCTCGCAAGTTTGTCGATTTCTTCCCTTTCTTGCTGTGAATAGAGCCATGAGTATATCCAACAATATTTCTTTCTTTGTCTTTGAGTTAGTGCAGAGAATTCGTTTCCTTTTTGCTCAAGCTTATGAATGCATGCGATTTCTTTGATGGTGCACTCTTTCTTGTTTTAAAACAAGAAGTAATGAAGCATAAATATCACACTTTTTTGCACCTAGTTGATCGAGATTACCTTCTATTCCTCCTTCAATCTACCAATATATTGATTCTTTCAACTTTCTCGCCCGTATCCCTTTTCTTTCCTATTCTCTGCCAGCTTTTGTTTCCTCAAAGACGTCTCCCCCACATATTTCCTTTCCTTAATTACTGAAAGTCGCGTGCCCACTCAAAATTGAAAGAATTTTTGCATGGGTCAATGGGTCAAAACTTTCGCTTAACAGAATTAAAACTCTGGCATTTAAAGAGTGCGGTCATCATAGCCTTTCAATGAGCTTGACCCCATTTTGCGATCCAGTGGACTGGAGATGTTTTGAAGCCGCAGCCAGCTGTGCAATTGTGTCCCATCGTTATCTTTGGTAGTCACAAGGTTGTCCGCATCTCCATCTTCGACAACTTCTTGAGCGCATCGGACTGATCGTTCTTCACTTGACCCTACGCTTGATGGCCGTGTAGTGGAACGATGTCCAGCCACCTTTGTTCTTGATCATGCAAAGATCAGGGCCTACTATTAGAAGCTCTCTCGTGACTTCCTTGCAAAATTGGGCTTTCCTATGTTTCCTGATACAAGAGTACAAGGAAAGATGGCTACACAAATATAAGATCCAACACTCATGCATTGAAACATAAAATATACTTGAGGGCGTCAGTAAATTCCAAACCGAAAAGGAATGAAAAGTTAGTGATAATAGTGAGCTGACTGATGATAACACCATGTGACAATCATCACAAGCTTTTGGACATGTATGCAATCTGACACATTGAACTATGAACTTCCTAAAGTAGCTTGGAACTAGTCAGTTTCGACCCAGTCTTGATGATGTTTCCAAAGTTTAGCATGTGAGCTGTCTATGTGACATCCAAAATTTTGGGTTTTAATTTCTACTGGATAAATATGGCCATTTTCGTTCAATTGAAGCCATAGATTGTGAAATGGGGATGCAAGTGGGCTACATTGGTAAGGGAAAAATACCAATTGGAATGATGAGGTGTTGGATAAATTAATGGGGGCCAATTTGATTTAATTCAAGAGGAATTAAGGCTCAATTGGAAAGAAAACCTAGCAAAATTCGTATGCCACCTCTACCCCCACATTTTGGCCTATCTAAAGCTTCTAGAAGGGCATTTTTGGCAAGGAAAAGAGAGTGGAAGACAGCTGGTTCGGCTGACCTAAGAGAGAGAGAGAGAGTGAGAGAAAAGAAAGAAAAATTGAGTTTTCTTCCTCCCTTCTCTTCTCCTCCGTCGACGGATTCCCCCTTTCTTCCTCTTCTCTTCGGTGGCTCGGCACCATGGAAGCCGAAGAAGCCGAAGAAGCTCCGCCGTCGCCGCTTCTCGCCGCCGTCGTTGCCCACCGGCCGGAGCCGCCGCCGCTGCTCCACGGTCGTCCGCGCATCTCCGCCCTCTCTCCTTCCTCTCGGTTCGAACAGAACCGAGGCCAGCAGGAGCGAAGCAACGATCGGCGTTGCTTGAAGGAGCCGCGGAGCCGCGCGCACGCCGCCTCGCCGTTCTCGGCCCGCGTCGCCTCGCCGTTCGCCGTCCCGTGCTCGTCCGCCTCGGCCTCTCCCTCGCTCGGCCCTGTTTCAGCGAAGTTTCAGATCTGGTGGAGCTCGCCGAGCCGTCCACCCCTCCTCCGCCACCGTGAAGCCTCGCCTTGGTTTGGTTCGGCCCCTCCGTCCATTTCCGACCCAACCCAGCTCCGGATCCGCCCTCATTCGCCCTTAACCAGCCGCGCACGAGAGTGCGGGAAATGGGTTTCTAGCTGGTTCGGGCTCGTTTTGGGTCGTTTCCGCCCCGAACCCGAGGCCCGCTTTGGGAACAATCGTTCCTCGCGTCGCGCGGATTGATCCGATTTGCGCGCGGGTGGTGAGTAATCTCACTAATCCTGAATTAGTTGGCTAATTATGCTTTAGGTTGGTTTAGTTTTAATTAATTATGTTTAGGTTGTTAGATTAGAATAAATTAGCAATTATTAGTCAATTGTGATGCGATTTAGATAAATTGATTGCGCAATTAGCAAGTAGACGCGGTCTACTAATTGTTGGAAGCATCTCGGAATTTTCCGATCCCGAATCGGGCTTCAATTTGGCGATTCGGGCCTAAGTGGGATTTTTGGCATTTAAATATTAATTTTCGAAATTAAATTAAATAATTATTTATTTTCCGAAAATTCAACTGAGATGGTCCGAACCGAATATTGTGCGATGACCGTGGTGAAGTCCGTTTATTTAATCGGGCTTTATTTTGGGCCAAATTGAGTTTTAATATTAATTATTTAATTCTAGAAATTAATTATTTATTTATTTATTTTTCGGAAATTAAGTTTGAGATGGCCGATGACCGAATTTCATGCTGATTGTCATGGTGTGGTTCGTTTATTTATTCGAGGCTTAATTTGTGAGAAATTGATTTATTAGTGATTTTAGGATTTATTCCTAAATTGAATAATCTTTGGTTATTACTTGAAGAATAACCGGGCATCGGTTGATAATGCCAATATATTGAAAAAGTTGTCGAGTGGGGCCGTGATACCACTACATATGACATTGCCGAGTGGGGCCGTGATGCCACTACATATTGAAAGTTGCCGAGTGGGGCCGTGATGCCACTACATATGACATTGCCGAGTGGGGCCGTGATGCCACTACATATAACATTGCCGAGTGGGGCCGTGATGCCACTACACATTAAAAGTTGCCGAGTGGGACCGTGATGCCACTAAATCTAAGAAAATTGCTCGGTGGGGCCGTGATTACCACCTATAATTAAGTTGTGTCCTAAGGACCGTGATTCATAATTGGGAATTGAATTGGAATAGTTGAAATGACCGGAAGTGGTCTTGTTGATATGTAATCGACTAGGTCGGTTGATCATTGCTTGATCTGATGTTGTGAATGGGCGATTGATTGGAAATGACCATGAGATGGTCGATTGACTTGTAATCGACTAGGTCGATTGATCGATTATTCGATCTGAGTGTGACTTGATGTGATTCATTGCCTTGGTTGGATGTTGTGAATTGAATGATTGAATGGAGGTGATCATGAATGGTCTTCCTGGCATATAATCGACTAGGTCGATTTGATCGATGCTTCGATAAGTGATCGATTGCTTGGGTGCCTATTATGAATTGTACTAACTCGCGGGTGGGATATGAGGCCAAGGTACGTCTTCTGCCCTATGCGTGTATAGGCAGCCTATAGTATAATAGTTTACTAATTGGGCTTAGTGGGGTAGAACTCGCTGAGACGTAGTCTCATCCCAGTTTGGGGAAAAACATTTCAGGACCCCGTTGAGGAGCTGAGGAGGAATCTGAGAAGGAGAACTCGGAGGTGAAACCTGAGTAGAAGGACTTTTGGAAGAAGAAGATAATACCGAGAGAGATTTTGAGTATGACTGAAGGGATTGAGATTTCATCTTCTTTTGTGAACTCCAATTGATGTGAATAGTTATGAAGTTCTTTAGTGGATGTCATGTACAAAAGTTTGGTTATAAATTTCAATATGAAAAATATGACCCCGCTTTTCTATCCCATCGTTTTATTGTCAGGGGATTTTAAGCGCTTTCCGCATGTGCTTAAAAATGAAAGGGTCGGCGATACATTGTCCTGGGATATCGCATTATAAAATCGACCAAGTGAGACGGATGTGTGCGTGCCTGAGGATCGGGGCGTGACAGTCTACACCTCTATCCAAACACATCTAATGGTTTTGCATCAACAAATAACACCATGCTGACTTAGCCTTCTTCATTGTAGTCTTCATCATCTTCATCGGCTTCAAACTTCTCATTCTACACAGTTGCATCCCCTCCAAGGCTCAACAAATGTATACTTAAATGAAATATGCCCCTAATATCTATATGCTAAGCAATTTAATTTAAATAATTTTGTTTAGGGGTTAAAATTAATCCCTAATTTTTTAATACGATAAATGACTAAACGGATTGCCAAAATTTAGGTGTCAACATGCGCAAGAGTGGGGTGAGAATGAGAGAGGAAAGAGAGAAGGGGGGAGAGAAAGTCCAACCTTTGGCCAATTGGAAGCCTAACGAAATATCTAAGCACTCAAGCAAAAATGCCTCAAAAGTTTCATGCCAAAGGTCAAGGGACCCTCCAATCACCATTTTCCCTTCAAATCCTCACAAATAAAATCCTTTTGGCAGCCAAATAACCCACTTAAAGAGCCCATCCGAATTTCACTTTCATATTCCGATTTGTCCAAAATTCGATTTTCCACAAAAATTCCGAACTCGTCAAAATTTCTCCGAAAAATGAGATGACGTTTGATAAATTAATCATGACACACTCGAATGTCTGAATCCTAAAACTGAATTCAATTTCGTGGTTAAAATCAACCGAACGCGATTTTAGTACAACCTAACCCATCGGATAGCTTTTAGGGATTTTAGCGTGTTTGACCCGTGGTCAATAATTTTCGATCCACGTTTGTACATCTTCGACTCGTCGGCGACTCTCGGTTGTCGTAAAAATTGCAAGGTTTCAATTATGGGTACCGAGTATAAAATCGACATAAAATCGGGTTAGTGCCATTCGACTCGAATTTCGCAATCATGCAGAATCACCCACAATTTAATTACGTGTTTTTGTCGAATCAACCTATATCTGATCACTAATCGATTATAACGGTGTCGTATTGACCCTTGCCGATTATTACAGTTGAGTGATCAATTTTTGATTGAATTCTCAAATATGTCGCATTTATATCTCTTAACGGCTTCATCTAATAAATTAGTTAACTAGTGAGTGGCTAGCTCAGAGTAAAATGACCATAAGCGCGTCAATGAAATGTCCATTTTATATTATCGAGACGGGTCAAATTTCATGATGTCACATAAAGCTTGCTGATTTTGGGTTGTTGAAGCTAATTGATAAAGACCAAAGCCATGTCATGACGACCATGCGAGGAACACCCGGTTACCTTGCTCCGGAGTGGTTGAGCTCTATTATCACAAAAAAGGTAGATGTGTACAGTTTTGGCATTGTCATGTTAGAAGTCCTATGTGGGAGGAAAAATATCGACCTCTCTTTGCCCAGTGAAGAAGTGCATATGTTGACCCTTTTCAAGTGCAAAGCAAAACAATAACAACTAATGGAGATGGTTGATAAATCTAGTGGTGACATGCAACTACATGGCCAAGAAGTTGTCAAAATGATGAAAATCGTAGCACGGTGTTTGCAAGATGATAGTAGCAAGAGGCCCCCCATGTCGAGAGTGGTTAAATGCTTGGAGGGCTCAACTGATATAGAAGATTGCTTGAGACATAGCTTCTCAGTTCCTTCCAGTCACAGCGATCACAGTGTTGATGATGCTACTCAGCTATTGCCATCACAACTATCAGGTCCTAGGTGATGAACAAAACCAGCTTCGGACATGGAACTCTGATGCTTAGATGGGATAACTTCTTTTGGCATTTCTGCCTTATTAATTTTCTGTCTCGTACTAGTACTTATGATCCCATAATTTTAATGAAATTCTAAGTGGCTTGTCATTTTCGTTTAATTGGTTGAAATGTCATGGTACAAATAAAGATTCCAACCATAAACCAGTTGGCAGGAGACAATGCTCGATTCCATCACTCTTTCTTGTTGCGATCCAAATAGAGGATGGACATCAAGTTAACCTTTTTTGTAAAAGACCTTTCGTAAATCACCATACTGTTTCTTGCTGTCATGACTACGGTATATGATATTTCTCATTTCCAAACAAAGCAGCAGGTCAACACACAAAGCACTTTGTCCTGTTTGAAGTGTTTCCGGGCCTCATCATAGCAAAGATAGCTTAATATTACTCTAGATGTAAACTTCAAGTTTTTCTATACCAACCCTAGTGAACTAACACATGGTCGAATAGCAAAACATTGCTCTAAAGAAAGAAAGATCCTCTCTCTAAATCAAGATGTGTAACGCATCATATGTACTCATTAACATTTTGAACACCATAATTTGATTAAGAAGAAGTCTGACAGGATGGATCTGAAACTGTTTATAAAATGGGTTGCTAGTAAAAATTTCTACCACTCCCAACTTCAGAGATGCACCACATTAATAATTTAAATTCCAGAAAAGAGATGGGTAAATTTGGCTAAAATGGTGTGTGTAAGTTTTGCCAAAGGAAGGGATTTTCCAGAGGGAAGATGATTTTGCTCTTAGTTGGGGAGAGGAGGGAAGACTATCCTGAGCATAGAGTAGCTGAATTACAAAAACTACAGGATCTACATAATTAGACCGCTAGAAAAGAATCATGGGCAACATACAAGGCAAAGATTAAAGCACGATCTTAACAGACCATATGGAGCAGTTGTTAATGAGTCATTGTTGACTTGTGGAGTTGTGTGAGCTTCTTAACAGACCATCAGATGTGAGGAGAAATGAGCAAAACTCGCCAAAAAGTCAGAACTTTCAGTGATTTGTTAGGGATCTGTGAGTCATCAAAGGGCAATTGACAATCATGACATGATGGAGTTGTCATGATCAAATGAGCCATTTTATTCATCTTCTCAAGCAAAATATGAACAATGCAATGAAGACATCAGAGATACGTTATGCAGATGATGACAGAAGTAACCAAGTGGAGATAAGGGAACTCATTACCTTGAGGAGAAACGAGTATGTTTGGTGTGAGGCACTAGTCAAAAAGTCATGAACTTTTGGTGAACAAAGCTCAGAACATGAAGGGATCCGTCCAGCCAAGAACAGAATCAGTCCGAATCTGGAAGTCATGGTTTAGCAATGAGGGAGACGCACAATCAAGCAAAAAGAGTCAAAAGAACCTAAACCATCCAACTCCTGGGGATGCTCTAGTCATAGCATGTGGATTGCAGCTGAAAATTGCCTTGCTTGCATGCACCTACCGATTGGAACCCTCTGTAAATACGCTGCCAATTGCACGTTAGAGCTTGTTCATCAGTATTATATCGATTTTCTTTTTCTCCTTATGGGTTCGTTGCATCATTCTGGCCTTTGAATAGTTGGTATGTCAAATTAGGTACTTTGAGCAAGTAACCAAAAAAAAAAAAAAAAAAAAAAAAAAACATAGAATTTGTGAAGATATCTTCATCACAGTACTCTTTAATTTTGAGTACTCTCTGCAGGAAGATTTGTCCCACAGCTTAAAAATGAGACTTCTTGGAGGGAGGGAGAGAGAGAGAGAGAGAGAGAGATCTATTCGGCAAATTAAAATGTGTTTGGAGTTTACCGTTTGGACAAAAAAGGCATCTCGACATTCTACCAACAGAGCAATCTGCGGAAGAAATTGGAAAATTTAGTTCATACGGGACTACGTTAATGGGATGAGTTGTGATAACATATTCTAAAATTGGATTAGGAAAGTAGTTCAAAAAATATCAGTTTTATTGCGCGATCTTACGCCTAATATTAATAGAATCACATGCGTATTGCACCTTCGCTTTTCTTTTGTTGGGAGTCGCCTATATCACGATAAATTCGAATAATTAGCTAATTACCACAAAATTTTTTAAATATTTATATCACGGGGTTGGCATGTTAAAAAATAAAATAGACAACTGTTTGATTAAATGCCTGAGAGGCACTCGGAGATGAGTACACGAGTCCGCCCTTGCTTGTCATTGATTTTTTTTGTGCTGAAATATGCAGTGGCAACCACGGACGGTTTGATCAGCATGGTGTCTGCAAGATGATTTTAGTAGGAGGCCTTCCATGTCTGCAGTGGTTAAATGCTTTGAGCGATTATTTAGTACAGATAGCTCAAGTTATTAGCTTCTCAGTTCCTTCCAGTCACAGCTAGCAGATTGTTGACGAAATTACTTAGCTGTCAGCCTTGCAATTATCAGGTCCTAGGTGAAGAAAGCTAGCTACCGATATCAGCTCTGACACTTCGATGGAGGGAATGCTAAGCTTCTCATTTCGTTCGGATCACAGCGATCACATGGTCAATCAATTTACTAAGCTAGCTTCGCAATCTTCAGATTCTGGGTGGACAGGACTCGTTTCGCTTATAAGCTCCTATGCATTAATTCTTCAAGAGCCCTCATTGCAGTATTAAACTTTCACTCTCAAGTGGTCCTTTCAGATAATGATACGAGAGGGGTAAATGAGCTTCTTTTGCAAACATTGGAGCTGACATAATCTCAAAGGAAAAAAGAGGACGATGAACCATGGTCAAAGGCAAAATTTAAATGGATTATCCAAGTAGAACATTTTCTTTCTCTGCTTTACATGCCTTGGTTTGTTGTTCTCGAGCGAACACTGAGCCACTGACATGTCTAATGTAATTTATTTGAAGATGCTTGTCAACCTGTAAAATTTCCATTCCGATCAGCTTCGTCAAAGCTTTGAGAAATTGTCTCGGTCACTTGCTTCTGGTCGCGCCTCGGTTTTGCGGGCTTGCCGTTTTGATGACAGCAAGGCCCCTTCTGCTTCTAATACGAAGACAGGCAACTTGGAGTGCTCACAAGAGACTGCTAAGCGGTACATCTCCATATCCTGAGATGGACTTCCGATGGGATGGCCGTTTTGCCTTATTTTCCAAGATGTTAATAATGTAGAGGACCGCTGTCAGCTAGAATATTTTGAGCATTTGGCCTTTTCATTTCCACCTTTTTCTTCTACTCTGCCTTCTCACTGGCCCATTGTGGGATTTTCATTGCTGCGACATGTGAACACATTATGTGTAATTTATTTGAGCGAGTTTCTCTGTCTGTCGTTGTACCTTGAGAGTTTCCCTCAGTTGACAGGAATGTTTTCATTCGTCTTTCTAAGAATGTTCAATCTATCCTGCGTCCGAAACCAAACTGTGCCACATGTTTTCCCAGTATCATCACAGAGACCTACCTAAATTGTTTTTCCGTTCATCAGACTAAAGCAGCTTATGAAGAACCTACGAAAATTGCAAATCAAGTGCTCCCGGAAGAACTCAATGGCCAACAATCAACACAAAAGAGTTGTGACATTTTCTCGATTTCAGTTCAAAGGAAGTGAGAGAAAGGTGTTTGATATCACTTTGTGATTATAGAAAGATCACTAGCAGCCCAATATGTCATTAGTATATAAAATCTTGGGATGTGACAAACATTCTAATTTGACCAGCATTTTAAGGTCCGTATATTATTTTTCATCAAGATAAAACCCAATGTTGATGAAAAGTTATTTACATTTCCAAATATGAAATTTCGAAGTGATAACAAATGATCTATAGATTATATGAATCAATATCATCATTTGGATCATCGTTCATGATGAATTTAGTTTAGATGGTGGACGAAAGATCATTTGACTTTTTTTTAAGACTCCCGTTTAATGTAGAATGTCAAAATGGTAGAGAGGCTACTAAAAATAGTTCTAAAAATATCTCTAAATAGACGACACATTTGGTCGACCGATTGGCAAAAGATGAAAACCACATAAGTTAACCAATCGCACGTTATTTTATAATTCACAAATTGAAACGTCATGGGAATAGATACAAGAGGGCGTTGCACGTTTTAACCTCATTGCGGTCCGCATTAGAAATACTGCAGTCTGAAGTACGAATAAAGGAAGAAGGTCCGAAGAAGATTAGGTTTTGTTCTCTTTATTTCCGCAAGGTTGAGTTTGGCAATAAAATTGCTACAAATCTAGTGCGGTAGTGTCACACGATGTCAATTGTCAAGTATGGGGATGCCTCACGCTTTTGACATTGGGGAACGTTGAATTTTCTTTAACTGAGTTAAGCCTTCGTTTATTGAGAAATAAATTGAGAAAATCTCATAATTTTGAATGCATTATCTTTCTTGTATAATGTATACTCAATATCTGGAAATTGAACTAGTTCGTGGTAAATATGCATAGGCACATATGGCCATGACTTACGTAAACAGAGAAGTTTTGTCACTCAAATCATCTTGTATTTACTTGATTCTGCAATCTTTTTGGCGATTGTTTTCCCTCATTGATGCTTATATAATTAACACGGTTGGGTGTTTGATATGGTTTATGATTCTACTTTGAAAATATTTTACCCAAAATTGGTGAGATAAGTATGACGGTAGAAGAAAGCGATTGTATGTGGGGAACACACGTCACAAATACGACCCTCTCATTTCATATCTGGGGTACCCTGGTCTATGCTCATGATTTACCTTTGTTTATGGTTTTTGTTGTCATATTAATGCGGAAATGCTAACAGATCCCGCAACAATTCAATACGAAATCATCAGAGAAATAAACGAGAAACAATAAAAACATCATATATTTACGTGATTGGATCCTAGTGTCGATGTCTACTCTACAGGAAAATTCAATAATAAATAATTAGCTAATAATTGGAGAATCAGAATTATAACTACTTACACGCTCGATTATTTTCTCCGCCTAGATTGAGCCGAAACTTACATTGTTCACAAATAAACAGTTCAATTAGATACAAAACTCAAGGCCCAAATTAATTTCCGTGTGTGCTGCTCCTGTGCTTGGCCGAAGAACAAACTCTTTCGTGCGTCCAAGCAAGAGTCCTATGTTCGGTTTGTTGTTAATTCTTTTTGGAGGACACCGTTCGGCTTAAACAAGAGCCGCCCTTTTTTTTTTGTGTTTCTTGTGCGCCTTTTATGTTGACTAAGGAAGACTAAGGGTGCATGGTTCCACAGAAAATGAGTAATTTCGAAAAAAAAAAAGTCAAAAAATTAAACTTTTCCATCACATATAAAAATAAATGAATGGAAAATTTTTTTCATTGCCTACAAAAGCAATTAAGCATAGATTATTATCAATGATTAAATAATTTTTCTAAATGATACCGGCTATTATTTTTCGAAAAATATTTTTAAAATTATTAGTTTTCCGAAATCTTTAAGAAAATCAAATTCAAACTTGGAGAAGTCACCACCCCATATCTTGTGCTGAATCTTGGATTTTATATATATCCCCTATAATCCAAGATTATCATCCGTCAAAGGCAACACCAGATTTTGAACAAATCAAAATCTTACCATAGATATGAATTTCATACACAGCACAAATTCGAGACATAATCAAATGTTATTTTGTAGACTTGAAGTTATCTTTTTAAAGTGAGCTTAAGAAAAAAGGTTCATTGCATGCAAACATAGTCTTAAAGTTTGGTTGATTAGAAGATTGCGCGTGTTTTGGGCAAAATCAGGATCCCACCACCGACCATGAAGAAAGAAGGTTTGAAGATTACAGGAGCCGAACAAGACTAAGCAATGATTTTTACCGAGGTCCGCAACAGAAATAGTGCAGTCTCATTGCTTTGATCTCATTGCTTTTAAGTTTTGAGAAGGTTGACTTCGTCAATAAAGTTGCTGGACATCTCACGTGGCAGTACCCCACCACGTCGATTGTCATGCAAGGGATGCCTCCCACTTTTTGACATCAGGGAACGTTGAATAATTGTCAGCCGATTTAAGCCTTCGCTCATTAAGAAATAAATCAAGAAAATATTCATAATTTTGAATACACTTACTTTTTCGTGAATCTTGTATGCTCAATATATGAGATTGAACTAGTTCATATTAAATGTGTATAAACACTTGTTAACGTGGCCATGAACCAATTATATAAATGGAGAAGTTTCATCACTCAATTCGTCTCATATTTGCTTAATCTTATAATCCTTTTGGCAATTGTGCATATTGCTGCTTGTATTATTAATATCAGTGTGTGTTTGATTTGGTTTATGATTATGCTTTCAACAAGTTTTACCCAAAAGTCTTAGGATTAGTAGAACAATTAAAGGAAGTGCTTGTATATGTGGAGTAAAGACACGACACGTATACGGTTTTCTATAATTCATAATAGGGTAACCCATTTGGGTTTGGGCTCATAGATTACTTCATCTATGGTATTTCATACACTTATCGTCTTTAAGAAAACTGTGTTCCTGACATACAAAATAAGTTAATCTTTCCGTATCGGCACGTTTGGTTGATTGGAAGATTGTCTAAGTTTTTGCCAAAGGATCAGCGACCATCTTTAATTTTTGTCAAAAAGGTCTTCATAGAGATAGTGCTGGTCTAAGGTAAATAGAAGAGTCGATGTAGTAAAGAAGCCGAATAAGACTCGCAATGATCTTTATTTTGCTAACACATTAAAAAGAATTCTCATTTTTAATTTAACTAGCATTTTCTTTTTATCATACTCCGTATTGCCCATTAAACGTTCATAATACAAATGATTTGGGTAAAAGATAATATTATTGATTGATTATTTTTATTTTAGGAGTACAAGAAATAATTAATACTTATTTTCGTGTTATTTCAAAAATCAGCTTAGTCTCACTACCCTTGATTTTCCTTCTCCCATAATTATTCTTAAAATCCAACAAAAATTGCTCTCTATCCATGAAACTTAACTCTCTATTGTTACATTTAAACTTTCCAAATAACATCTAATTACCTCCTTAGGATTAGCTTTATATGCAATTGAACTCATAAATTAACTTTATCTATCTTATCAATGTTCTCAATAATCCCATGAAGCAAACTTCTTTTCATTTTATGTATTCATTTATTTACAAGTGATCCTCTTGTATCATTCTCCGGAGTAAATGCTTTCGTGGACCGTACTGTTGTTCATTTAGCACGTGAATGGTCTCAACTTATAAAAAAAAAAAAAACAAAAAAAAAAAAAAGAACAGGGATTTTTCGCGGTATGAGGAAGGAATGGACTTATTCCAAACTTTGAAGTCTTTCAACAATAAAAGAGACCTCTTGTTTATAAAAGGTGCAATCTTTAGCAGATCTCTAGTAATAGAGGCATTCCTTCTTCTAGTTGCCTCAACTTACTTGCACACGACTCAATGGCCCTACGTGGTCGAATAATCCCTTCTTGTTTCCTTGCTCCTTTCCAAGCCTCCTCCTCCTCCTACTTCTGCCACTAACTATCGCCAAATTCAAGAATGGACCTTCATCGGTCAGTGTTCCTGCCCTATGGACTGCCGGTCAGTCTTATTTCAATCTAACCGATCCCTATTCAGTCACAAGGTCGTGCTTTACAGGCTAAACTCAGGCCCAAGTTTCTTTTTCGGCTTCTTATGCTCTGATGACGGTAGCTGCTCTCTAGGCCTGTTTATTTTCCAACCAACAGAAGACATGAAAAACATCCATCCGGGGTCAATTGCGACGGTTTGTTATTTTGGGGAGGCACCCTTGAACAGCACTATCCAATTGCTACTCACCCAGGAGGGTGATTCACTAAGGGCCTGCATGGTAACGTTTTTATTTCTCCTGATTTATATTCTTTTGTTCCTCAGAACAAAAAAAGAACATAAATCCGTCTTCTTCCTTGTTGTGGCCACCGCCGGCCGCCTGCCAACCGTTGGCCACCTCCTGCTGCCCGCGACCACCGTCGGTAGCCGATCGCTGGCGATAGTTGCCGTCGCCCGTAGCCCATCAGCCGATGACCTTCATTGTTCGCCGGCAGCCTGCCGTCGCCAATCACCGTAGGACCACCACATGACCGTCGACCATTGGTAAAAATTTATAAATTTTTGTATTGATTTGTTTTTTCTTCTTACTCACGGACCGCCGATTGCCGCCCGCCGCCGCACGATCAGCGCACGACCGTCGCACGATCAGCACGTCGCACAATCAGCACACAACTGTCACACGATCAGCGCACGATCGGCGCACGTGCCGCACGACCGCCAACCATCGCTGTCGATCGCCGCTGTGACATCCTGAAATCTAGGTTCTGCTTTCGATCGAAATAGTTGGGCATTTCATCGACGCATTTATAGTTCTTTTCCCTGAACTGATCACTCATGAGATGACTAGTCTATCAGGTGAAGCCGTTAAGGAATTTCAACTCATTAGACTTGAGAATTCGATCAGGAAACGATTGCTCGATCGTGCAAATCTGCAAGAGATCATTACGACACAATAAGATCGATTAGAAATCGGAGATAGGTTGACTCGACAAAGGTATGTGATTAAGTGTGGGTGTTTCACCTAATTGCACAATTCTTGTCGATCAACACTAGACCGATTATTTCGTCGTTTCGATACCTCGTGTCTGTTTTTGAAACCTTGAGATTTCTACGACAATTGAGAGTCGTCAATGTATCGAAGATGTACTTTGTGGCTTGAGAATAATCAACCACAGGTCAAATGCAAGAAAAATTCCTAAAAGTTACCCGGTAGATTAGGACGCACTAAATTCGCGTCGAATTAAAATTAACCGTGAAATCGAACCCGAAATCAGAAATTGAGAGTTATGTCAAGTCACAATTCATTTTAGGAACGTCGACTCATCTTTGAAAGATTTTTCTACAATCGAGATTTTGCGAAAAGTAAAGTAAGGCCGTTTTTGTTCGAATCTGTCAGAGGGCCGTTTTTGATCGAATCTTTGGGAAGCAAGTTGGATCATTTGATGGGGAAAAGTCATAAGAAGGTTGAGGACGCATGGGCTAATTTAATTGAGCTTCAATTGGATGGGATTGATTGAGAATTGGTTGAATTAAGTGTACGAGATTTTATGCCACGGCGGAAAAAGAAATTGGACCCATTGAACTAAGATTGTGAGAAATTGGAGATAGTGAAACATTACATCATCAAGTGATGTCATGGTGGGCCTTTTTGGGGGATTAAATAAAGAGAAAAAGAAAAAGGAATTGCCTCCCCCTCCCTTCTCTCTCCTCCCTCTCCCATTCGTGCGACTCCATCGGCTCCTCTCCATCTTCTTCATCTTCTTCTTCTTTGAAAACCCAGCCCGGCCGAAGAAGTCGCAAAGCAAAGAACCCAAGCAGCTAACGCCGGTCGCCGTAAGCCCACCGGGAGGCCGTCGCACGTCCACTGCACCTCCGCCTCCCTCTCTTCCCCCTCCCCGCCGCCGACCGACCAGCTCTTCTCTTCCCTCGGGGTTGTGCCTTTCAAACCCAGAAATTTCATAGGAGAAGCCGCACATCGCCGGAGCCGCCGTACACCGTCGCCGTTCGTCGCTCCTCGCACGCGCACGACCGCTGCTCCTCGCCCGCCTGTGCTTGGCCGAAGCCCAGCCACCCTCGTCTGTCTCGGTCCGCAAGTTCTAGGAGCTGTCGGAGCTTGTCCCCACCGCCGTGAGCCACCGTACGCCTCCGCCTCAGCCCGCTGGAGCTCCGCCTAGCCCTCTCGGCCCTTGCATGCCCCAACCGAACTTGGATCTACCCTTTCTCGGCCCTAAACCGCAGCGAACAGCAGCAACAAAAAATGGGTATGGCAGAGGCTTCGTAGCCCGTTTTGGCCGGCTTCCCGACCCCGGAAGCTAGGCCCGCTTTGGAGTGAATCAATCCCCTCAGCGTCCCCGTCGATTTGAACTGCTCGGATCGCTAATCGGGTGAGTTTAACTCACTAATCCCCGCTTAGTAAGTTAATCACGTTTAAGGGGTGTTTAGATTAAACTAAGTAGGTTTAGGTAATTAGATTAGTTTATTTAAATGTTAAGTGGATTAAGGGATGTGATTAGTTTAGTGAATAATTAATTAAGGCTAAGTAAATGTTTGGATTAAAGTAATATTATTTAATCCTTAATTAATTATTTTAAATTAAATAATTAATTGAATTTGTACTATTATAATAATATTATTATATTATATTATTATTTTTTAATTTTCGGAATAAATTTAATTATTTATTATTTTCCGGAAATTTTGACCAAGGATAGTGGTGACCGGAATTTTATGCGATGATCATGGTGAAGTCCGTTTGTTTAATTGAGCTCCTATTTGAGCTAAATTGAATTTATTTTAATTAATTATTAATTTTCGAAATTAATTAATTAATTAATTAAAATTCGGAAATTAAGATTTAGATGGCCGCGACCGAAATTCCGTGCTGATTATCATGGTGCGGTTCGTTTATTTATTTGAGCGTTAATTTGTGCTGAATCAAATTAATTGTGAATTTAGGATTTATTCTAAATTATCTCGATTTTGGTTTATCAATGGAGAAATAATTGGGCGTCGGTTTACGGTGCCAAAAAAAAAAAAAAAAATGTAATGGGCTGATGAAATTGGTGGGATATTTTTAAGTAAAATTGTTATATTTTTTGGCCAACAAGTGTACCCACACACGACTATTTATCGTGAATGATAAAAATGATGAATTTACTATATGGTTGGAGTGGTATACTAAATCGGCCTTCGGGTGATATGTCAGCTTTGGGTGAGCAGTATACCGGTATACTATATTGACCTACGGGCGATATGTCAGCTTTGGGTGAGTAGTATACCTTATTATCAGCTTTGGGCAAGCATATATAGTATACTAAATTGGCCCGGGGGCCCTTGTTGCGACCCGATCTCGCCGCCCCCTCAAAAAGTGTCCAAGGTGGGAAAGGTCGGGTTTAGGGGTACTTGATCTCAAGATCGCGAGCTCTCCCAAGCTCGTACCCCGCGTGACAGCGGATTTATTTATATGATCTAGGTATTTAACAACCTAAGAATATACAGGAGTCGCCACTAGCCTCAACTTTAGGGGTCGGCTAGAAACCCAATCGAGGGTCGGGAGTGTTTCCTCGATTCCTACGCAAATGGAGATATCTAGGTTCGGGGGACTTGGGTTACGCTAATATTGCTATTAGCGCCCTTTCGATACCTAAACAATATGTTGTGTTTTTCCTAACATGTCCATGTGTTTCTTTTTACATTTTTCAGGATCATCAATTCCTAGACTAAGTGATCATGCGTGGTTGATCATTTTCATTCTATTTTATTTCTGAGAAATGAAAGGAAATCAAACAATAAAAATGAAAATTAAATTGCAAGACATGAAGTAAACAATCAAGATAAAACAGTAAACCTAATCATGCAATTCTAAAGAATATAAAAGAGAAAACAATCGAGAAAGAAAGGAAACCCGCAACTCGTCGAGCTTTATACAATGCATAAAACCCGAGACATATGTCGGGAAAATGAGCATTACATGATAATAGTCGGAGTAGACATCGACCTTCACCATCTTCACACCTTCTCCATCTTCGGGATCCTAATCTAAACCTAATCTAATAAACCTATAACTAGGTATATGTAGTGGAAGGAAACAAACAAACATATCAAAACATCAAAAGAACAAGACATTATTAGTGTTCAAAAATAGTGACTAAAGTCATGAAGTCCTTACACCAAATTCTAAGTGAAATCCCAAGATTTAGCATCATTATGTATTATTACACCTAAATCATATATCTAACGATCACACACAAAGCATATAACATGACAAACATTCAAGCCACATGACCTTGGTCCTCAATCAACCCAAAACAATGAATGAACCAACTAAAGATCACTTATTCCAAAACATGCACCATTGAATTCACTCAACATATGTATTTAAGGTAAACGGAGCAATCAATGTGTAACCCATATGGTACCTAAAACCGTTTTGTAGACAATTGATAAATAATGTCATTCCATGAAGGAAGCACCTCAAGATTCCTAACGCATGAATTTCTAAAAATATTAAGAACATGAACAAGTCAATCAAGAATAGATCATAGTAGCATGTCACACCATCATTCTACAACATATTAAAAGCAATTTGGACAAATCTACTATCTCATCTTAAGACTAACAACAACTAGCCACAGAAAAGACAGCATTGCAGTTCAAGACAAATTCCAAATTTCAAAGCTCAATTTGAAGAAAAAAGAAAAAAGAAAAGGGCAGGGCAAATGATGGCCAAATCGCACATATAATATGTCAATGGAAATTTTGAGAAGCCTATTACGAATCTTTAGAAGACATTAAGTCCTAATAACATCATCTTCCAGCTCGTTCCAGTTAAAACAGAAAATTGCAGTAGGTCAAAACAGCAAATCAACCTAAAAAACTATTGCATAATTGACAGATTTTGTAGGTGTTTTTCAATGACCGAATGACGTCCGTTCAGGGCATGCAACATATCAAATCAAAGCTTGAGAAGTCTATTTTCTATGTCTAAAAGGGCTCAAGACCAGAAAGCCTCATCTATCACCTCATTTAAGCCAAAACGGAAAGTGACATATCAAGGCAAATCAAGTTCAGTCAACTTCAAGTTCATGATCATTGATCATCAATCCACAGAAATTCATTAACCTCAGTAGATTATATCAATATATTCAAGACAACGTATGACTAGAGAACAAACACAGATCATGCTAGAAACTATCATTGAAGAATTGAAGTCAAAATTCCCAGATTCAGCTCCTAGATTTAGTGGCTTGTTTCTCACAGCA
Source organism: Eucalyptus grandis (assembly GCF_016545825.1). Classification (NCBI taxonomy): domain Eukaryota; kingdom Viridiplantae; phylum Streptophyta; class Magnoliopsida; order Myrtales; family Myrtaceae; genus Eucalyptus; species Eucalyptus grandis. The sequence goes on along the minus strand of NC_052614.1, from coordinate 30,226,715 downwards.
AATGAACTTCAATTTTAACAGGCACCCTACTGATTCGAAGCTTTAAGAAATCAGAATTATTTTTTCTAGCTGATTTCTTCCATTAATCTCTGCGTTTAATTGTCCAAATCAATCTATTAATCACATTGACTCATTAACCTCCAAAATCCTAGAACAGATTAACATTGGACGATCAATCACCAGTCAACTCCTACTCGGCAGACTCAACATCCACCTCCCCAAAAATCTTTCTTAAGGGCAGCGAGATTTACACTGATGGAAACATAAAAACTAAAGGGGGAACGAGACCATAGCACCTTTTTAATATTTGTTACTAGGACAACTCTTCATTAGAAAGGACCCGTTGGAATTTGTTCTTGATTTGCTAGTTAAACCAGATGAAAAAACGCAGTAGAAAAATAACGCTATCTGCAGCTTGCGAAGACTAACTGAGTTGGGTCAAACATTTGGTATGAGTATGATTGAATGGTTGCTTGCCACTGAGGAACAGTATGAACAAGTATAAACGGTTTTTTTTTAGTCTTTTGAAAAGAGAAAAATAGAATAGTTCTATTCAACAGAAGGTCAGGTTGAACAAAAGTCAAGTAAGCCACCACACTCGCAAATAACAATGACAACTTGCTTTCTCACGTTTTCATCATAATCCAGCAGTCAATCGCATAAGGCATCAATTATTTGAGGAGATTAAGCTCTAGAAGGATTTCACAGCAGGAAGTTCTTGACATAGTCAAGTACAGATATTCATACCTCAACAACTTTATCAGTCAGCCTCTTCAAGAACTCTGAAAAAATTGTCTCTGCTTTGCTGCGTCTGTCTTCAGATGATTGGAGCTGTTCTTCGAGTAATGACGAGATCTGAGAGGAAAAACCCTCGGAAATGACTCGATTAAGAGGGAAATCGTTGCTGAGCCTTCTCTGAACTCGGTGCGGATCCGAGCCTCGCACCTCCACCTCTTCAATAGGCAATTGCTCTGTCTTCTAAGGTTTGAGGGAGTTCCGACGGTAGATGATGAACAAGAAGATGATCGGAAGCCGCTGTCGTCACCGCCATCGATCGAGCTTCGAAGCTCGGAGCACGGAGTCAGAGCCGAGGCGAGCAAGCGGTTGATAACGAACATAAGAGGTCGAATCAAGCTCTACCGCTGCTCCCGTCGTTGCTACCGACGCCGATCAGTTTCGGAAACCGGATCCTCGAGTAGATTCCTCGCCGAATAGAGGACACACCTCCAATCGCGCACCGACGAAGGAAAACCCTAGCCTCGATTGAACCAACAAAGAATCAACTTCCAGAGATGTCCGCTTTTCAACGATGATGAAGCCGCTCTTCGATCTCGCTTCAGGAATCACCGGACGTTGAGAATATCGAGTTCGATTCCGGTACGAGAGTTGTTCAACGCCGATCTTCAGATTCTGATTTGCTGGAACAGAACACCAGCAACCTCTAATGGCCAAAAAACCACGTCTGATGGCTAGATCAGCAAGAGGAAAATCCTCCATTGTCCTTCGGCGAGAAGAAGTCCATGCTCGAATGAAACAAAACCAGCAAAAGAAAGCCTCCGTGGAGAGAATTGCCGAGAGGATTTTGTTATAAAAAAAAAAAAAAATCCTGCTATATACAGAGAATCGGTGGTCGAAGAGGGCCAAAACGTTGAAAATTCCCCAGCCTCTTGAGCGAACACTTGTTTCGCTTTTTCCTTTTGTGTCGAACGTGGAGTTCTCGAGAAGAGAGAATTTTTAGAGAGAGAGATATAGTGAGAGAAAGTAGATCCCCCAGAGAAAATTCCCGTGCGAGCTAAAACCCCCTTTTTCTTTTTGTTTTCTTCTCTTTTTTTTTCTTTTTCTTGTTTTCATTCTTTTCTTTCTCTCTTTTTTTCTCCTTTTTCTTTATTTCTCCCTTTTTTTATTTTTCTTTTGATTCCTTTACTTCTTCTTTTTCTTCTCTCTGTTTTTCTTTTCTTTTCTTTTTTTTTTATGTTTTCTTTTTTGCTTTTCTTTTTTTCTTGGCTCTTTATTTATTTTTTTGTATTTTTGCAAAATGGATGATTAAAATGTTGACGAAAATTTCGGGTGTCAGCCCTAATCTATCGGCTTTGGGCGAAGATATACATAGTATACTATATCTATCGGCTTTGGGCGAGCTATGCTATCTATTATCACTTTGGGTGGAGTCTAGACTATGGTCGGACTTTATAGATAGTATTGAATGTACCGAAACCCAGGGGAAAGGTCATGGTGACATGTAATCGATTAAGTCGATTGATCGGCGAGTCGATCGATTGGTGGAATGTAATTGTTCTTTGTAGTTATCGATATTATTAATTGAACTAAAGTGCGGGAAAGGAACCGATGCCAAGGTAAGCCCTTTGACTGTGTTGTGCTTAGGCGACCCTTATGGCGTATTGGCTTCCTAATTGGGTCTTAGTGGGGTAGAACTCGCTGAGACATAGTCTCATCCCGGTTTGGGGAAAAATATTTCAGGTTCCTAGATGACGATTGTGGAGGACTAGAAGTCTTGAAGTTCGGAAGGTGGAGGCTGAAGAATCGGCAAATGGGTCTGACTAGTGGATGTTAAGACAGTCCCCTTTTTGATAAGCCGTTAATTTTGTAAACAGCCTAAGTTTGTAATTAACCAGTTTGCTTATAAAGACTCGTCTTGGTTTGAAAAATATGATCATACTCTTCTATCCCATTGTTTGATTGTCTTGGGATTTTATTAAGCTTCCGCATGCGTATATAAATGAATGGGTCGGCGACCTTCCTAGGATGTCGCAAATAAATCGACCAAGTAAAAGATGGACGCACGCCCGAGGATCGGGGGTGTGACGTCGCCACGGGACCGCCGCCCCAGCTCACCGGCCACTGCCCCCTCTTGCAGCCAGTGGGCTATGGGCGACAATCTTGCGACAGCAGTCGATAGCGACGGTCGATGGTCGTGCGGCATTCGTGCGCCAGTTGTGCGCCGATCGTACGGCAATCGTGCGACAATCGTGCGGTGATCGTATGGCCGTCGTGCGGCGGCGGGCAGCAACCGGCGGTCCGTGAGTAAGAAGAAAAAACAAATCAATATAAAATTTATAAATTTTTACCAAACGCATTTCTATTCTTTTTCTATTCTAAGAATATAAATTTTGTATAATTACCAAACATCTTATTTTACTCAGAAATTGTTCCCGAAGTAGAAATAGAAAAAAAAAAAACTCTTTCTATAAAGAAATAGTTCCCATAATATAAATGTTGCCATGCACACCCTAATTTTACTTGGTGATAATGGAAACAAGATTTGGTCGGCAAATACCGCTAGCAATTTAGTTGTAAGCTTAAACCTGACTGAAGTTGGAAATCTCATGCTCTACGACAAAAATGATGCCATCATTTGGCAGTCTTTCGATCACCCTACAAACAGAATTCTTCCTAGATAGGAACTACGTCTCAACATGACACTAACCACGCCAACATATTTGCCAAATGAGATGGGCTTTGTCGCATCTCTACTGGGAGTCTCTTTTCCCCAAATTTACTACAAAACAAGCAATGTAAGCAAAATGAAGAGCGATAGTGGACAGGTTGCATCACCTTACTAGAATGAAAGCTTCGGTGAGTTTCATTTCTCCCAACTTTATCGGCTTAGTATATCTAGCTAGATTTTGATGGGCATCTGAAATGTTATATTTATGATGCATTCTCCAATTGCTGGAATGAGGACGATCTTCTTGAAATTGATGATTGCTATTATCCACTGGCGTATGGTAGTTATGGCATTTGCTCATTTTCCAGTCAGTGTTGGTGTCCAAAAGAGAACGCAAATTGCACAGACGTCTTTGTCCTACAGTTGCAATCGCAACTTACCTTTCTCATGTGATTCACACAATAACTCTTTCGTAGAAATTGTGAATGTCACCGTCTTTACTTTGTGGGACGACAATATTAGTGTTGACCTGTCAAACACAACTGTGGAGAGTTGCAAGGAAGAGTGTATGAGGAAAGGGTGCTCATGCTCAATGGCACTATTTCGTAATCGAACCAATTTCTTCGGTGGATACTACTATTTATTATCATATTCATTTTCCCTCATAAACGATACGTACAGGCTGTATTCCATCTCGGCATTTATCAAAGTCAACCATAATTCAAACACACCGATGCCATCATCAATCTTTCAAAGAAACAATAGGGGACGAACGATGTTAATCCTAAGGACTACTGTTGGAGCAGTTTTAATGTTCTTAATAAGTATATTTGGGATTCATATTTCAAGTAAGGAGAGAAGAAATACTGTTGAGGATGATGATCTGGACTTACAAAGGCTTCAGATATCTAGATTCCCTTATGAGGACTTGAAGGCCGTGACAAGAGATTTCAACATCAAGCTCGGGGAAGGAGGATTTGGCTCGGTGTTTCTAGGAACTTTATGCAACGGCATTAGGATTGCAATCAAGCGTCTTGATGGTTTTGGTCAAATAAAGAAGTCATTCTTGGTCGAGGCCAAAAATTTTGGCACAATCCATCATGTCAATATGGTAAGATTACTTGGATTTTGTGCAGATAAATCACATAGGCTTTTAGTCTATGAGTACATGTGCAATGGTTCTCTTGATAAGTGAATCTTCCAAAATGATCAAGAGTTTGAAGTCTGTTGGCAAGTGAGGAGAAAGATTATCCTCGACTTCTCAACATTGCCAAAGGACTAGCCTATCTCCATTAGGAATGCCATCAAAAAAATAATCCACTTGGACATCAAACCCCAAAATATACTTTTGGATGAACATTTTAATGCAAAGTGTCACGTCCCAAATCCCGGGCACGCGCACATCCCTCAATAGTCGACTAAAAATGCGACGTCCCAAGACAAGTCACCGACCCTTTCTTTTTTTGTTTTTCTTTTTCTTTCAATTAAGCACATGCAAAAGCGAATTAAATAAAACACCCAGTCAACAAATAAACATAGGGATAGTAAAAACAATGGACAATTTCTTCACCAACTATTGACCCTAGAAAGTCTATTAATTGCAAGCCTCTCATCGGCCACTTCCTATCGACCCTCTCAACAACCTTTAGGGATCAAGGTCACCCTAAACTTTGCTAATGGCAGGACTAGCCAAAAGGTGTCGCATCTCACGCTCACCACATCCGCACTCAATAGATCTCCATGCTACAATCATGAAAAAGGTTAGTCACGATGGGGTGAGATAAAATCTCAGCAAGTTAAAACCCTAAACCTCAATTAGGACGTAAATTCGCCTCGAAAGGCAATCCTAAACACACACCGTATAAAACTTACCTCGCCTTGGCATGTACCTACACGTTAGCTCAACATATATACCATCATCAGTGCAGCAAACACGGTTTAATAACTGGAACACATCATTTCAATCACGTGGATTCCGATTATAAGGCCAAACCGTTATGACACGTCTCATACCGTACCACACAATTTTGTCCCATAATCAAGTGCAACTATCACAACCATACAGGCGTGTTCTAGTTACTACGACCCAATGAGCGCAGTCAACTCAATAGTTGGCGGTCTTCCGGCATAATTGGGCATCGTCCTACTCCGTCGGGCATGATATCATCCGCGTATTCATACGCATCAGGACGGTATTCCACACAGGAGCATCGGCCCGGCCTCCATGGCGACCGACATCCGTTGACATGGGACATCCGAACTTAATCAGGCATCATCCCACATATTCATACGCATTAGGATAGGTTCATTACCCCGCATATTCATACGCATCAGGGTATTAGGTGATCACACGAGCACACCCTCAATCAACCCATTTCTTATCTTCCTTATTAGCCAAGAATACCAAAAATTCCTTTTAAACCAATAAATCTTGCAATCCCTTTTTTTTTTCAAAATCTTCCGAAATAAATTTGTACGGGGTCACGTATTTGATATTAACTTGCCAAACTTTGCACGCATCTAGTATAAAACCTCCTCGTTTTATTGAGCACATAAAATCTGACGTCCAAACCCAACACCTCATTTATTTTCTATTTTCTTTTCCAACTACCCCTTTTTAGAACTAAACTTTAGTAACCCCTTTTTTTATTGTTCAAAACTCTTAGAAATAAATCCATAGGTGCTCACATACTCAAAATTAATTCGTCAAACTTTGCACACACCTAATTTAAAACCTCATTGTTTTATTGGGAAAATAAATTTTGGCGTCCAACCCGACACCTAATTGTTTTTCTAATTAAAAGCTCATAAATTTATCTTTGGCAATAATAATAAACAACCAACATAGAGCAATCAACCTCATGATGTCACACATGAGTTCTCAGCATGCCAAACATCAACCAAATCACAACATATTCATTTCCCAGCAAGTAAGATATCAAAAATAACTACAAAACCACAATCGGCCCTAACCGGCAAAAACTAGGTCACTTGCGCGTCTCCAAGTTTTATAGCTTTAAATAAGACTCCATCTAAATAAATGCAGCTTTTTTGTTCTCTGTGTGTGTAATTACTCCTTCTTAGTAATTAACAATCAATAGGCAACACTAAATCTGCCAATCTCGCCAAGCAGTGTAATAACACCTTGTGCAAAACGTAGTATTTCAATGGAAAAACACTACTGTTCAGATATCTACCCCTTGATTCAAGGTCTCGGCGTTTTGACAAAGCTCTATAGACTGTCATCTTATCCACTTCAAATATCTTGCAAGCCAACACCAGGCATTTAAACTATTCTCTTAATCCTTATGGCACTGTCCTCAATTGGGGGAACTGGTCAACTTGTGGTTGAGGACAGCGCCGTAAGGTGTGTCAACCCAGCTATGAGCATTTCACTCACCCTTACTTACTTTAGGCGCAAGAAGCTACTATATTTGCCTACCCGGTAGTAGTCAGAATCGAAGTCCTGACATAATATCTACCTTCACAACCGTGAGGCCCCCTAATTCCCTGTCTATCTTTGTCTTCTCGACAGAGAGGGAATAGGAGAATAGCGCGAGGTATCCCACCCCAAGGCGGTTCTCCCATATGTTTCCTCCATTAGCATTTTAAGGACCTACTCAAATCCAGATTTAATCTCAAATCAAAACCTAATAATACAAGGACTATCTCCATGTTGACACCTAAATTTTGGCCAAAGATCATTTTCATCTATTTTGAAAAAAATTGGAAAATGTTTATAAAAAAAAACAGGGGAAATGTGTCCCATGCTTGCGCAGATGGCTGCGTAGCGGAAGAAAAGTTCAAGACGCTGGAAGGCTTGGAGATATCGCAGGCAGCCGAGGGCTTGACACATTACTCTAAGCTCGAAGTACCAGACATATTCAATGTGCCAGACTTAGTGAAATACGATGGTTCTTGATGCCCCAAAGCCCACATCCAACTCTACATGCACAGGATGGCTCATTATGCTGAAAACGTACCACTCATGATTCAGGCTTTATTAGACAGCCTAACTGGATCTTCCTTCTTGTCGTACACAAATATTAGGGCCAATCAAATGAAGACATGGGAGGAATTGGCCGAGGCCTTTGGGCAGCAATTTGAGTTCAACCTTGACTTTGCCCTCACTCGAGATGACCTATCATGTGTCGAGAAGAAAAAGAATGAGTCTTTTAAGGAGTATGCTCGAAGGTGGCATGGACTGGCAACTCAAATCTGCCCCGCTCTAATTGAACGAGAGATGATTGAACGGTTTTTCGAAGACCTTGCCCCAGGATTTCTACTCTTACATGATTGGGTTCACCGGCGATACTTTCTCTAAGCTGGTGCCTATTGGCAAATGCACTGAAACTAGATTCTTGACCAGGAATTATGAAGTACCTAGAAGAAAAAGAATGAGTCTTTTGAGGAGTATGCTCAAAGGTGGCATGAACTGGCAACTCAATTTTGCCCGCTCTAACTTTACGAGAGATGACTGAACGGTTTCTTAAGTCCTTGATTCAGGATTTCCTCTCTTATATGATTGGGTTCACTGACGATACTTTCTCCAAGCCGGTGCCTGTTGGCGATTGCGTTGAAACTAGAGATGAGCATAGCTCTAGGGCAGAACTTGGAATTTGAGAAACGGAACTTGTTCGATTCCAGGTTTCAAGGTATGTAAAATAAGTTCTAAATCTCAAAAATTGATAAAATTATTTTTTGACAGATAAGTTTCAAGTTCTAAGTTGGAGGAACCTATAACATATAATCTCGAATAAGTTTTTGTGTTTTTTTGATCCATGTCTTGCATGCAATCCTAAAGTATTCCTTAGCATTTGATGCTAATTGTATAATTTAAAACCACTAATCTAATTAGGAGTATGCAAAAGAACTAGGAACCGCCTAGACCGCCTGGGACCAAACCGAATCAAATCGGAACCAATGGTTCCCAAGGGACCGGTCCAATTCCCGGTTTTAGGTGTGGAATTGCTCACCCACCTACTTAGACCATACCAATAATATATAAATATATATTTAATTTTTGAGAAAAATTTAAAACCAAAAATATTAAGAAAACGAAAACCTTAAAATCCCTAATCTAAAGCTTAACACTCATTAACCGAGTGCTTATCTTGTCTCACTCTCACTTCGCATGAGTTGTCCCTTTATCTCTCACTCATAGCCTTCATTCTCAAGCTCAATGCCCATTGACTCACGACATCAATTCTCAACTTTTAATATAAGTCAAATCTTTTTACTAATCTTGCAATTAAGAATAGGGAAATTCTTTTCTTTTTGCTTTAATTTGGCTTGTTGGAAATTGTTCTTGAAGCTTAATGTGGCCAATTTCCATGGACTTACTCGGGAAATGGATTGGACCGGCAATCCAATTCTTAGGTAGATCCATGGAACCAACGGGCGGTTACCGATTTTAATTTTTCAAAACTAGTCCTTAGTGAGTGGTTCCCAATTTCAATTTTTTGGAACCATCCATCCAAATCATGCTTACCCCTAGTTTGATCTTCTATTTAATGACTAAGACTTTTACTTTCTTAATTCGTATGTCTAAATATAAATTATGGCCAGTGAATTGTAGCAGCAAGTGATGGCCATTAAATTTGATAATTCATTATTGTCATTCAATTAACAATATAGGTAGAACCTGAGTAATCCTTGAAACTTGTGACATGATAGGTTCCAAGTTCTAGAATATGTAGGATAAGTTTTAGATTCCAAAAAATAAGGAACTTATTCCAACGTCTAAAATCACTCACCCCTAGTTGAAAATTATATTTGCCAGCGAGAATTGTCCAGGCTATCTGAAAATGGCAAGATGGTTTTCGAAAAAGAACCAAGACAAGGGGCATGCCATAGTGGTAAACATTACCTGGAAGACCCATAACTCGGTAGATAGGCATTTTCGTTCAAGACAGAAGGGGCAGCAGCCTAGCCAATTGGATGGAGTTTCATTGTCCTTTCTTTGTTTCCGTCCTCGAACGTTTACCATTTCGCAAAGTAATTATCTTAGATTACTGTTTAGTAAAGATGATTGCACTCGGAAATTGTATTTCGCATTAAGAGCACGTAAAATATACCAAATTAACCATGTGATGATCCATCTCTTAAGGCTAGGGTTTAAATATTTTTGAAAAATGAATTTCGATGAAACATGCACATTTCATATTGTCGATTCTAATAACCATCTTTTTGTCCCAAGTCCGCAATGGCATGGATCTTTTCACCGTCAAGGGGTAGTAGGATAGTATTCTCTTCTCATAAAAATAATTAAATAGAAGATTAAAAAAAACAAGGGAAAAAGTATTTATTATCTCATTATGGGAAAATTACCAAAAACATCATAAACCTTTTATAGTTGTGTTAATTCAGTCGTAAACTTTTTTTTTTCTTTTTGTTAATTGAATCATAAATATTTTATAATTGTGCCAGTTCAGTCATTTCGGCCAAAATTGACTAACCAACGACCGACATGGCCACCGGCCAATGTAGGCAACAAATTTAAAAAAAAAAAAAAATTTATTTTTTCAAATTATTTTATTAATTTTTTAATCTTTTTAACTTTTTTCTCTTTTTTTTTTTTTTTTTTTTTTTGCTCCTTCCTCCCTCCTCGTCCCTCCTTCTTCCTTTGGCTCCGACAACTGGCCAGCCCTTACCGATCACCAAATTGATGCGGTGGGCCAACTTACCTTGCCATCTCTAGGTGAGGGTGGCTCACCTGGGCGCTAGCCCGGCAGGGTTACTAGGCGAGGGGTAGATCCCCCAACCACTAGTGGGGGGAGCTCCTACTGGATCTGGCGAGGGCTCACCTCACTATCTCGAGCGACAGCGATGCCCCCCTCGTCCAACGATGGTGAGGGAGTCCTCACCCCTCGCCCAATGATAGCGAGTAAGGGTGAGCATGGTCCGGGTTGGTCCAGGCCACCCCCTAACCCTAAGATCGACTCGTACAGTGTCGGTCCTCAATTTTTAGGACCGAGGGCCGAACCTATTGAGCCTGGGACCAAGGACCGAACCAACCCAATGGGTTCAGTCCGATTCCAGGGTCAACCTCGGACCGATCGATAATTTATTTTGTCTTGTTTTTTATACTCCCTAAAAATACAAACCTACAAATTCAAATTACACATCCATCGACAATGCAACATTGTGCAACTAAACTATAAATACCAATACAAGATCTCAAATGAAGCACAAAGTAGAACTCACTAGCCAAGTTGTGTTCGGAAAGCAAGGGCGAGCCAAGCGTTAGGGTTTCTAGTTAAGGCTTCTCTTTTTTTTCCTTATGATTTACTCGGCAATAAGTGAGGCGATTGGCGCAAGTAGCGAGTGGCAAGCGTCGAGCGTCGAGTGGGGCGAGCGTCAACTGGCAAGCGGCAAGTGTTTAGTGAGGCCAACGGCAAGTGTTGAGCGAGGCTAGCGGTGAGTGGTGAGTAGCAAGCATTGAGCGAGGCCAGAGACGACATCAAAGGGCGAGTGGTGAGCGGCGAGCGGCGCAAGCAGCGCACATGGTCAAAAGTGAGCAACGCGGGCAACCAGAGGCGAGCGGGATGTTGCTACTTTTGATTTTGGCAAATTGAAGAATAAAGAAGACATAATGGAAGAGAACGTACTCTGGGGAAGGAAGCCGTGAGGAGATTTACGGTGTAAACTTCACGCCGTTTTAGACGTCGTGAGTCCATGACCTGTGAGGAGTCCTTGGTCCTCACGGTGAAGAACGTACTCTGGAGTCTGGACTGTGGAGGAGGAGGCCGTAAAGACCTTTACGGCATAAATTTCATGCCTTTTGGAATTGGATGCCGTCTGTCCGTAATTGTGAGCCTGGAGGAGTCAATAACTTTAATATCATTTTACTTAGATTTTTTTAACATACATTTTACTTAAGTTTAAATATATAAAAAAATTATATATCATATAATATAACAAAAAATTTACTTAATTTTGAAAATATAAAAGAATTATAAATAATATAATATAATATAATATACAAGATTGGTCTAGGTTGGACCGACCCAAAACTCTCGGGGACCAAGGATCAATTCACACGGTGTTGGTCCTGGAATTTCGGGACTAAGGACCGACCTAGTCCCTTTGGGAATCGGACTAGGGCCAGGTAGGATTGGGCCGGTCAGTCACCCAAGGTTGACCCTAGGCGCTGCTCAACCCTAATAGCGAGGTGAGCCCTTGCTAGATTCGGAAGGCTCACCTTGTAGTGGTTGGGCAAACTCACCCTTGCCCAACAACGGCAAGGCGAGCTCACCCGATCGCCAAAGCCAAAGGAAGGAGGAGGGGGAGGAGGAAGGAGGAGGGAGGCAAAAGAAAAAGAAAAAAGATTAAAAAAATAATAAAATGATTTGAAAAAATAAAATATTATTAAAAAATTTGTTATCGCAGCCACGTCAGCGCCCTTACCGGCTAATTTTGGCCAAAATACTAAATTGACACAATTGTAAAAGATTTAAAACTTAATTGACCAAAAAAATAAATTTAAGACTAAATTGGCATAACTACAAAAGTTTAAAACTTTTTTGGTAATTCTCTCTGTCTCATTACCACAATTGAAGAAGTTCAGATTCTTTGGAAAATTGAGTTTAGCCTTACACTTTTCATGCCAAATTGTCCCAACAGCTTTCACCAAGTTCGAACATTGAATGACACTATGAGAATGCTCTGCTTAAGACTCACTCCTGAATTATTTTCCTATTTGTGGAAACTTCATTTTACCAGTAAAACCGCAACTTCTGGAAATTTACCAAAGAAAGAAAAATATCAACTGCGTTCGAAAATTACAAAAATTCAATGAAATGTAGAATCCAACATGTTGTGTCCAATGGTGAAACGGCATCAAAGTCCAGTGGAGTGAACGGTACAAGCCATTAGAAGTTATCGGCACACTATAAATCATGGAAAAATCTGGATTCCACCATTCTTTTAGGAACATAAATTGACTCGATTTAGATGAGCTTTTCTTTACCTAATCGAAAAAAGAAGACCAAGGTGATTCCTCCAATAGAATAGGATTCTTCTTCAACTTGACTAATCGGAAAGAAGTCTAGTCAAGAGCTATTTTGATTTTCCAACTTGAATTGAACGTTGAAAGCTTCCAAGTGACTTTTGAAATGTTTCACAGTACCCAATTCACTGACTTGGCTCTCCTACTAAATGCGACAAAATCAGGTGATCGTGGTGTCGAAGGAAATATAGCGCGACCCATCACAACCATGCGACAAGTTTAGATCATGAACATGACTCGAACAGGTCCAAAATCAACAAGGAAAATACCTGTTCACGAGCTCGAACATGTAATCTAGAGGGTCAATTCCCTTGGACGGTTCATCAGATTCGAGCATTGACAAATTGCAGAGTCCCGTCTTGGTGAGGAAGAGTGGTTCTACGTTTTCGGTTTCGGCAAAATCGTCGAGAATTTGCCGGCTTGGAGAGAATGCAAAGTTACTTTAAGTACCGAATTTGAAACTTTTGATGCTTGAAACTTGAACGAAAATGGTCATGAATACTTCAGAGCAGCGATACAGTTTCCCGATGGAAGACCAACAGTTCGTGCTTCGACTTTTCCATCTCTCCTCTCTCGGTCCCTCCGGCGGTGGTGTACGTGAACAGAGTTTCTGCTGAGGGAGCAGGTCACGTTTATGTAAAGGAGCAAAACTTGAGCTGATAAAAATTGGGTTCAACTGGCCGGTGGCTTGTCAGGTTTTCGAAAGGCTCAATGACGAACTCTGGCAACAAATTTAAGTTCGATAGCGGAAAAACCACAATCTATTTTTTTGGATGACTGAAGACGAATGAGGGCAGATAAGAGAACACTTACAGAGCCCCAGTTACGAATGAAATAGAATTACAAAACCAGTAAGTTATCTTTCTCCAACACAGCCCGTTTCCGAATCAGCTTTGCATGTTGGACATGGATCAACCCAACAGGCCGAACTTGGAACGATCAGGCAAAGCTTTCTCAGTTACCATGAGCAGCTCATCACTCCAATTCATTTAAACGGAACTCAACCGGTCCTCACCCAACTGTGGGTGCTCAAGTACAAAACTGATCTGAAAGCTTCGAAGAGAAAGCAGAAGTTATAGGAGTCACAGCCACTCGAAATGCTCTACCATAGTGTAGAGCATACGGTCCAATAGCATAGTCAGAAATATACATTATAAATTTTACTTTTTTTTTGTTAAGAACTTAGAGAAATCAATAACGCCAGATGCACCAAACACAAGGCTAGGCTCCACTCCCCCATCACCAGTAATCCCATATTGACACTTCCTCTGTAAGCTATCCTCCCAGCAAGACAGGAGATAAATACTTCCTATTGAAATTACAAATTCCTATAATACATTTGTAATTGCTGTACAAATGTTAATTACAAGGTGTCATCCTAAAGAACAGATCACCAAGAGTCAACCAGGTTGGATGCTACCTAGAGAAGAGTTTGATCAGATAATTACCAAAGCTCTTCCTAGATGAAGGGATCAATCAAGTGATTTAATTGGAAAATGGCTACAGAAGGAAAACATTTGATGCTGATAGAAGCTTCAAAAATAAATGTAGCTACCAAGAACTATGGTATATATAATTTGCTTTATGGATGAACCCGCCATCCAGGAATTCCACAGTGATATCCTCAACAACAGCAGCTTGCTCTCCACGTTCTGATCTCCATTACAGTTGACTCTGGAGTATGTACGACAGAATAATGACAACCCACACATACGCGGAAATGTACCTGGACCATCATAGCACACCATTCATGAATTCTACTTACACAGTATTCAAAAGTAGGCAAACATCTAGTCTGTCTTAGCTCTAATAGGTGACCTCAGTCAGAACATATCTATTTAAATGCTCCACTATTTATTGTCCTGGTAAAAATCCTTACCAGAGGCAATGTCTTGCAAAGAGGAAGAATCTGAACTCTTAACTTCAGAGAAGCATCTTGTGCAGCATGCAAAGCATAAACAACTGCCATGTCAATCGGTCCAAATCTTTTGCAATTCAACCTAAATAATCAACAGTATTCTGTAAGAATCCCCCCATGGGCTTTGAAAAAAAATACTTTTACCAAGATAAACAAGTTAAAGTGCATGACGGAAAATCTGCTCAAACAATATATGAGAGTAATGCACATTTTACAAACAATTTAACAAAAATTGTACTGTACATAAGACAAAAACATCACTACAGGTTCAAGAAAGGAGAGTACCTAACTTGTCTTCATTATGGACTCGCCATAAGGAGCAACAGATTGTAAAGCAGGGTCAAAAGTCAACAGTGATTAATTAGGGAGCTGTGCAAATGTTCCCTGGTTGGGGCTGCAGCCACTGACCCTCATCCTTTTGTAGACTGCATATGCAGAATCTGGTTTTCCTGACAAACTGTATCCCCGAATAAGAGCATTATACGTGAAGACATTTGGTTTAAGGCCATTAAGGCGTATTTCATCATACATTTTCCCAGCTTGTTCTACCATTCCAGCAATCCCTAGATTGAGTATCAAGGAATTGTACATGTAGAGGTCAGGACATAAACCTTTATTCTGCATCTCTTTAAAAAATAGAGAGCTTCATTTATTCTACGTGATCTGCCGAGTCCATCAATTATAAGATTATACGCAATTAAGTCAGGATCAAGGCCAGTTAGTTTCAGCTCATTAAAATAGTGCAGAGCATCATCCACTCTGCCCACCATACAGAAGCAATCTACAATAATGGTGTATGACCTCAAATCAGGCCTTATTCCCTCCTTGACCATCCTTCTAAATAGAAGAGATGCATTTTCCACATCTCCCATCTTCCCATACCCATTAATCAGTATGTTGTATATTGCACAATTAGGCCTGCAGCCATAGTCCCCCATCTCTTCAAAGATCTTCTTTGCTTCCTCTAGTCTTCCTGACTTAAAGAGACCATCTATGAGAGGGCCATATGTACAGGGAGTGGGTCTAAAATCTCCACTTACCAGATGGTAGTACAAGTCCACGGCTTTATCCAAGTCATTTGACTTCACAAGACTGGAGATGAATATATTGTGAGTCACGGTGTTAGGCTTGCAGCCCTTCCGGTGCATCTCCTCATACAATAAAAAAAGTTCCTTGAGTTTCCGAGACTTTCCAAGGGTGTTGAGTAGAAGGTTGTATGTAAAAATATCTGGTGCACAACCTGCAGTCTTCATATCATTGAAAACATACCATGCCTTTTCCATCTGATGGATGTCAATAAGCCCATTAATCAAAGAATTGTATGTTTCTACTGTAAAAATTACCCCTAGGTCCTTGGTAAATTTTTCAAATATGGCATATGCATTAAGGGCTTTCTTATGCTTACATAACATTCTGACCAGAGGTATCAACACAGAGTCATCTTGGCATATCCTGTTACACACCAACTCTTCAGCAAATACAACTGCTTTGGATATGCCTGCTGCACTTAAAACACCAGACATTAAATCTTGCCAAAAGGCCCCATCAACACAGACCCTGTCCTGATTGACAAAATTGTCTGCAATCTTAACAGCATCCTCAACCCTACCATCTTTCACAATGCCAGGAAGGAGGGTGCATATAGTTACATGGTCAGGATAGAGTGATTTCTTCATCTGAAAAAAGAACCAGAATGCACGATGGACACTGTTAATCTTAATTAAACCAAAGATGATAGTGTTGTAAGTCAAAGCATCAGGACAACATCCCAGCTCTGCCATATTGTACATCATAGTAATGGCCAGATCCACCTCATCGTTCTTGCAAAGGCAATCAAACACTGTGTTAAAAGTTATTGTGTTTGGTGAGCACCCTTTCCTGGTCATACTTTCAAAAAGTTCGAGGACCTTCTGCACTTGACCATCTTTCCCCAACCCAGAAAGCAATGTGTTGTATGTCACAGTGGTAGGGACAAGCCTCATGATGGTCATCCTATGAAACATTTTCCATGCCTCATCTCGCCGACTGTCCTTGAAAAGTGCGTCAATTAAACAGTTGATGTTGACCACATCTGGTTCACAACCACGCTCGATCATCTCTGAAAGCAACTTAATGGCTTCATCTACTTGCCCCACCTTAATATAGCACTTCATCATCATGTTATAGGTTATAGAATCTGGGGCAAGTCCACTATTTCTGAGACCATAAAAGATTTCTTTTGCTTCACCAATTTTTCCAACTTCTGCAAGACTATACAAAGACACATTAACCGCAACAAGATTGGGAATGATGCCCCTTTCTTTCATATTATTAAATGTCTCAAGAGCACTTTTACAATCTCCTTTTTTTCCATAGTAGTTGATGAAAAGGATGTATGTGTAAGCAGTTGGCTTTACACCCAAAGACTCCATACTGCCAAAAATTCCTAACGCATCATTCAGTCTATTTACACTGAGGAGGCCACATATCAATGTGTTATATGTATGCAGATTAGGCAAGATTCTTTTCTTCTTCATGACATCCAAAGTGGCAAATGCTTCGTCCACATTGCCAGCCTTACAAAATGCATTAACAAGAATTGTGTAAATAACAACATCAGGATCATAACCATCATTTTCCATTTCATTCCAGAATTGCCTCACTGATTCTACATCACCCCGGTCACTAAATTTATCTAGCAAAGTAATATAAGCTACTCTATCAGGCTTCTGGCTGCTATTTTTCATTTTGAAGAACAGCTCTTTGGCATCACTGAGTTTTCCTGCATTACATAGAGCATCAATAAGCACAGTGTAAGTAACCACATCAGGCCCACATCCCTCACTGTCCATTCGCTTCAGTATTTCATGTGCCTCGTCTATTTTACCAGCCCTTCCCAATACTCTGATGCATATAGTAAAGGTGTATATGTTTGGCTTCAGTCCCAGATTCTCCATCTCCTTCAAAAGACTCATGACCATTTCAGTGTTCCTTCGCTTTCCCAGAGCTACCATGATCGCCGAATAAGTCTTCATGCTAGGCTTCAGCCCTTCTGAAACCATCCTTCGATACACCTCCAAAGCTTCATTACAAAAACCAGACTGAAGCAGCAGGTGTATCAAGCCATTGTACGAATACGCATTCAAAACAAAACCAGCTTTTCTCATCTTTTCAAGCGCATACGGTGCTTGCCGAATGCCACCTCTTATGTACAAACTCTTAAAGATAGTCAAGTAAGTGCTCAAATTCCGGTTGATTATTCGCTTTTGCATCATATCGAACACAAACACCATGTCTTCCACTTTCCTGTGGACCCTGAGGATTTCAAGCATGCAATTGCAAGTCTCAGTGGTATGAACGACCCGCTGGGGCAAGTCAGCAAATGAATTGAAGTACGCAAAAGCCTGCTCGGGGCTCGAGCTCATCTTCAGTACATCAAGAACTTCTTCAGGACACAAGGACCCTCTTCGCTGCCCCTTCGCAAAGATCCCATCTTTCGAACAATTAACAACAACCAAACCGAACCCACCTCGTTTTTTACCGTTCCCATTCGATTTTCCAATAGACCAGCGCTTGGGAGCTCTCAAATCCCCAGACACCGACGCTTCCGCTGACCCATAAATACTCCTCACAGGAAGTAAACCACAGTCGGGCGCAGCTGGGCCGAACCCAATACTCACGGAGCAAGAAGCAAAAGGGCAGACTGTCAAAACAGCCATGGGGCGAGGAGGGAAGATAACAAGACCAGGTGGCTATGCACGGCAGGTGAAATCAGAGCCGGGGCGCGTTTCCGCACGAAACACAAGTGGGTCGAACCGCTCGCCACGAAAGAAGGCACCGCGAGAACACGCATGGCATGCGAAGTCACGACATTCCATTCAGAGAGAGAGAGAGAGAGCTTGCTTATCTGGAATGGAACGCAGACTTATGGATGCTCGACCAGAAGTGTTTCCTTCTTTCGTCGTCCTCACCTCGTGGATTCGTCCATGAGAGATGAAGAGATAGGAGGGGGTGGTGGATATTTTCGAATTTTGGAGCTTCGATATGGTCCAGAGGTGGGGCTTGGAGGCTTATTTTGTTTTCCTATCCTTGTCCATGAATGGAGCATCAGGGTCATCGAGTGCATTCGGGACAACTTCAAATTTAAGACAATGTTCCAAAAAAAAAAAAAACTCATGAAATACTTTGTTTGATAAACTTTTTGTTATAAATGTTTAGTACAAAGTAATTTTTAAATTTTAAAAAATAAGATCAGGAAATAAAAAAAAAAAAGTCTAGGGCAATGCCGACTTGTCACGACTCTAGGCAATAGGCAGACGAGGTCACGCAATCCCATCTACTTGGGTCATGCTAGCCTTAGAGAGCACGGCTCTATATTGCTCTACTTGTGAGAGTAAAATTGGAATTTACATAGTTTAATGAGGATAAAATTAAAAGGAAAATAAATTATTAGCTCGAAATTGCATTTTCAAAAAATGATAAAAGCTCAACCCAAGGGAGAATTTGCGTGGGCTTTGAGGTTTGGAAATCAAAAATCTAAATCAAAGGCTCTTGAGACTGTGTTAATAAACACCAAATATTTGGCTTAGGGGTCTTTGGAGTTGGGGTGATTGGTTCTACCTTGCAACCTAGAATCGAATTGTTTACTCATTTGTAGAACTAGAAATCAGCCAACCCGATCCAAGTTAATTTTGAAACTGAGGAGTCCTCTTTTGGTTTTGTTTCTTCTATTCCTTACATGTGGAGTCTTCCAATATTAAAAGAAAAATAAGAGCATTATGTTTGGTTTATTTGTCAAATAAATGCTTACATGATAAGTGGAGTCTTCCAATATTAAAAGAAAAATAAGAGCATTATGTTTAGTTTATTTGTCAAATAAATGTTTACATGATCGGGGGTTTGACGCTAATTGATGATCGACTAATCTTTCACTGAATTTCGTAGTCATTACTTTATTACATGCCATCACATCAACATATGTTAAATAATAAATATATATGGACAAACAAAATTATGGAGGAATGCATAGGGTTTACTTATATATATTACATACGACAGTCATTACTTCATTTCAATGAAAATTGAAACATACATTACCAATATAGGGTTTACTTCAGAAAAAAATAATTAAGTAATTTGGGCGGACGGTTCCTTACATAGATTGCGGAGCTAGATCAGTTATTATCAAGAATTGAACAAATTACTCAAGAAATCTTCTAGAATTGTCCGGTCCAGCTCTCAAATTGGACTGGGCTGCACACCCCTTTTGGAGGCCCAAAGTTGCATGTAAATGCTCAATCCGTGTCGTTATTTTATTGCAAAATATCCTGTGAAGTGAATGCAATGTTTTTAATTGTTTTGGTAATAACATTACGGATCCACCATTGCAAAGCCGAGGGCAAGGTATTCCTGGACTATCCTATCTCCTAAAATAAGAAGCATAAATCCTGGTGGAGCAGGCCGAACAATTGAGACTGCTGCTTCATGGACGTGAGCCATGATGACACGTGCTTCTCCCGCGAGTGGTATTTGTTGAGGAAATACTATTCAAGTTCAGTCAATGAGATTTTTTTCTTTTCTTTTTTTGGTCTGTAGTTCAGTCAACGAGATGAAGGCGCCTGCTTGGAGGCAGTTTTATTACGTCTACATAAGTAATTTATTTATTTATTTTTATCTAATTTCATGAAAAACCCCAAACTATCATCAATAACAATTTTCCCCAAATAAAACCCAAATTGATATACTTGAAGATAAATTCACCATTTATTATTTTTTGTTAAATTTTATGGTCAAATTACCGACACACACAAATTACTGACATGTGATAATTGTCGATAATTGTCGAGTGTATTAATTTGAAATTTTATCCTTATACTTATTAATTTAGAATTTTACTTTTTATCTGACATGTGATAATTGTTGAGTGTATTAATTTGGAATTTTATCCTTATACTTATTAATTTAGAATTTTACTTTTTATTTATCGTATGTATCAATTTATGATTTTTAGAATTTTACTCTTTATTTTTATCGTATGTATTAATTTGTGATTTTTTAAAATTTTACTCTTTATTTATCGTATGTATTGATTTTTTTTCTTGATATTAATGTAAATTTATTATAAATATATCGCTTTGAAGTTTTTAATTATCAAAAAATTAATTTATAAATTCATCACAAATTTAAATTTTTTTGTAATAAAAGAATTAATTTGAGGTAATTTTTAACTAATATATCAATATAAATTTTTCATGATACTAATTCTTTTATTTGTTAAAAAGAAAAACTGTTTTTCAGATTATGACACAAATTCGAGTTATTTGGATACAACTGAGAAATAGTTCGCTCCTGTGTCTGCTGCACGACATTTCTCCATGCCTTATGTTTTCTTTGTTTGTCATGAAGAAACTTAGGCTCGTATTCGAGCAATAAGCTTTGAGTTTAATGAATAGCACATGTCTACATAAATTTCAGGAAATAAACAAAGCGAAGTTATATGAAGATCTTATTTCTTTATCGAGTATATATCCTTCTTGACGCGCAAATATACAGTCACGGCTCCGTTAAATACAAGCTTGTATTCGCTAGAATTTCTTTCACTTTCGTGGGTGAGCATCAGCCGGCGGCGGTGGTGGCGGAGGCGGCGGCCTCTCGGCGACACGATCAGCCACCCTCACCACTTCGCGAGCCTTGTGCCTCCGGTTGGCATAGACCGTGTAGAGTCCAACGGCGGAGACCAGGAGCAAGCCGCCGACGAGCATGGTGGTCGTGTTGTACGGGAAGCTCTTGCCGCTCGGCCGCCTCCAGGCGTCGGCCGTGTCGCCCACCCTCACCTTGTGCGTGTCCGCCGCTCTCCTCCAGTAGTTCTCTCCAGCCATCTCTCTCTCTCTCTCTTCTCTCAAGTTTGCGAACTCTTCTTCGCCGGAAAGTGAATTTATGAAGTCCGATGCGATCGGCGAATGCGCAGAGGAGCGGCCACGTTGATGGAGTGGGGAGGTGAGAGGACTGGCGTTGAGGAACACGTAGCAATTCCCATGCGCCTAGCTGTCGGTCCACAACATACATATTATGTTACCTGAATAGGATTAGGAAAACTCGAATGCTATAATTCGGGATGAAATTGTAATTTCACGTCGTGTCGTACATATATATTAGAGTTAATATTACGAAAGTCCCAAACTGATATATCCCATCGCAAATTTACTCCAAATTAATTTATTTTGATCACCAAAAATTCAAATCAGTATATTTGTGATAAATTTATCCCCCGTTTGTTTTTATTAAATTTTACCATCAAATTGCTGAGTTGAATGACATATGACAATTGATGGGTGTACCAATTTAGAGTTTTATTCTTCGTTTATCAATACCAAATTATGATTTTTCATGGTATTAATATAATTTAACATAAACTAAATTGTTATAAATATACAAATTTGAGATTTTTAGTGATCGAAAAGTTAATTTTAGATAAATTTGTGATAGTTGTACCAATTTATGATTTTCGGAAATCAAAAAATCAATTTGAGATAAATTTGTCACATGTACTATTTTGGATTTTTTGTGGTATTAATTCTATATATCATGTCATTTAAATAGGATTAAAACAAATTTGAACTTTAAAATTCAGTAACGAGATGAAATTATATCATTGCGTCGTGTTGTGTCAGGTCGAATTTTGTGAGTGTAGTGTGAAGTAGATATATACATACACATAAACACACATATACGTTCTGTATAGTTGGGGTAACTGCATAAAGATGGAGTAACAAAATGAGAATAAGAGGAGAGGATAAAGAAAGGAAGATGTTCAACCACAGAATCAGTGATGTCCAACTGGCAGAGCCCCTGCCTTCACTCTCCCATGGGCCCTCCCCTCTTTCAGGCCCGACCCAAATCGGATCCTCCGGCCCATGATCCAGCAGATGTTGCAACATGTTCCGGGAGCTCCGCCTGCCGTTCCCGTCCGGTCACCGACCGTCGGCCAGCAATGACGGTCCGGTGGACCATCCGCCTCCCCTCTTACCCAAACATCTAGTCAGTTCACCGCTCAGCAACGCTGGTCTACGTGTAGGGTTGTCTCTACGCCATGAAGTCTCATTTTGACCAATCGTATTCAAACGCATTTTGTAATATTTTCTACGCAAAATATCAAATCCCACAAACGTTTCAAATGTTTTCGATGAATGACCGAATTTTATTGTCTTGTGAACCTATGGTCACCAATTCTCGACATAGTAGAAACGGATTGAAGCGTGAACGTACAAGGCGCGTAGAGAGAGATGTCTCAATTTTATGTTATCTTTAAAAAGAGATAAACTTATTTCCATAATAGTGTATACTTATATGCAACAAATCCTACCATAGAACACATCTACTTTCGATCTGCTACAAATTAAGTTTGCTTTGCCGATTTCCAGCATATACATGTAATAAAAGAATTCATCTATAGCTAAAACAAATTTCTTAATATTCAACTAACAATTTCAAAAAGGAACTTTGAGGTGATTGTTGTGACGGCAATCTTCACCGTAATCTAAGAATTCAAAAGTTCATTTGTGATCACGATCCATTGTAAGAGGTCTACCAATTGTTGGCCCCGGGCTCAATTTTACCGCGGTGCCACTTTGTTGTCCCCACTCGCTTCTCTTTAGCTCTAAGACACCAAGCAAGGAAAAAGTACAAGAGGGAAAAGTACCAAAAAAAAGTCATAAATATATTGTATTTCTGTCAATTTAGTCCTAAATCTTTTGACATTTCTACTCTCTTTTTTGTCTCCACTCGGGTTTCTCTCTAGCTCTAGGACACCAAGTCGATTTGCAATCGCGTCCCTAGTCTGATGCATCCCACCAAGTTCCCACTCCAGGTTCTGCTTTGAAATGACGAACAGCTATCCACAAAGCCTAAGCCCCCTAACCTTCGTTAGCGAGATGGCTGTTGTCATCGAGTCTCAACTCATAATCACGTGCCATTGGAGCGCACAGAGATGAACTCTCAATAATAATTTCTGATTTTTGATGAACTGAATTTACAAGTGCCACGAATGAAATATCTATAACCAAAAGCCCTTCCATAAAAAAACCAAACTAGGAGACAACTACGTAGAGATAACTTAGGAAAATCTGAAAATACTATCTATAATCTAATCTGATATAATCTAATTTGATATTCCCTGAAAATCAAACAAAATTATCAAGTATTTTAATTTAATCCCTAAAGTCAAACCAATAAAGAAATAAAACGTCAAACCCAAAAAAAAAAATTCAAATTAACTAAAAGATGTAAATCCAATCCCAATGTACCCCGCATCAAGACCTAGTATCGGGAATTTGTAGAAATACCATTTTAAATCTGGTCATGAGAAGGAATTGCATAATGACTTTGATGCTATGCGAAAGAACATCGAATCTATAGTTAGCAATACACCGGGTACCCAAGAACTCTGATTTTGCTAAATCAATCATACATAAAAATATTGTGAAAATTTCACAAAAAGGACAATTATTCCTGGACATTCTTTCAATTTGGTTGGCTGTAGCTATCGTCGCATTCGGAGAACATTGCTCAATAATTTTTGTCCCACATTTTATGGTAACAATTTCTCTGCTTGGTGGCCCAGCTAGGATATCAGATAAAGCAGCCATGCCCCTGTACTTCAACATTCTCTGGGAAAAGCAAAAGAGGCTCTCTCTCTCTCTCTCTCTCAATGCCAATCCCCCCGCAGAGACGACACCGGACGAGACGTTTGCATGTGCTCCGAATTGTGAAATTCGAAGTCAAGCTGCTTAGTTGCTTTCAGATGAAAGGTCCCTCACAGCTCACATATTCCTCTGCATGCATGCACGCGTGCATGCATGGCGCTTGTGCTTTGGTTAACTTATAAGTGTCCAAGAATGTCTGAAGGGTTGACCTGACGATGCAGGTAAACAGAGGCGCTGCCCTCCAGGACAAAAGAAGGAACTGAAAAAGAGGAGTGGTCATGATCTCCGCCAGCGTAAAGGATCGCCGAGCGTGCAAAATTGCTGCAGAAGACGAGGGCATCCAACGTTGCAGATGGTTGAATGTATACTCACGGTCGCACGTCTTGTGACCTGAATTAGGAATGGGAATTGATCAGGAGAGGTTTAGCAGCTAATCTTTAGGGTTTGGGCAGCAGCTTGATCTGAACTAAGAGTGGAGCTGGAGCCAAACGCCTTTTTTTTTTTTTTTTTTTTGAACAAAGCCAAACGCCCACTTGGATTTCACTGAAAGCTGCAATATGATAGTGTTAGGACTTGTACTTTGTACCGAGGAGGATAATTTGGCTATGTAGTAAGTTCAATATACGATGTTTATATGTATTTGGACAAGGCAACATGGCAAAAAAAAAAAAAAAAAAAAAAAAAAAAAGGAGTCCTTAATTTGGGAAAGTGTCTCGTAATAGGACTTCATATGTCATGTTCCAGCGATGGTGTTGGCGCTTTACTGTCTGGAAAATCAGTATTTGTGAGTTCTAAATTTGAAATCAGGGAAAAGTTAAATGTTGTGGGACCAATATCCATAACTATCGTTTATCAATGATGGTTAGAATTTTTAAATAATAAATTATGCATATATCTAATAACTTAAATTTTTAAAATAATTGGTAATAATCCCATCAAGTCTCATATAGTGTCAGGACTAAAACGCTTGAGTTTGAATTTTTCAGATCCCTATTTGCCTTCTTAAGGCAAAGTGTTAAAATATTTAAATAATAAGTCACGTTTTTATCTAAAAAGTTAAATTTTTAGAGTTGTTGATGATTATTAAATTATCAAATCGCACAAGATGATAATGTTTGGGCTTGTGAAGCATAAAGCGCCACATCTAAATTTGCTCATTCGATTGAAAGATCTCTCATATATACAAATACAAAACATCGAGCTCTCGTACTCAGCCCTCGAGGACTGAGTCATTTATACACCCCATCCTATTAAAATCCTTTTCAACTTCCATTTTTGGCCGGTCTAGATGAGCAAAAATTTCTTGCCCAAAACCCCGGCAAATCAGTCGATGATGCTCAATCTCTTGCGCTCTACACCTATCAGACCGTTCGGGAAACTCTCTTACCGCATCCGCGTTGGAAAACGTTCGAGGAAATCGACGAAGCAACTTCGCGGAAAAGAAACGAATCTTCTTCCCCCCGTAGTTGGCCAACAGGATACTTTGCCGAACAGTGCAACTCCATGTGACCACCACCATCTAACACACGATCTCCCTCGTTTCTCTTTGCTGCTACAGTGCGATCTGTCCGCGGAATCGGAGAAAACGGATGTTGGGGGCGAGTGGTTAGTGCAATCATGTCGACCCTTTTAAGAGCATAGGACCTGGAGAGAGAATCCAGCTGCTGTCGTCCCAAGACATACACGTATCGCCTTAAGGGAAAAAACATTCTTTTTTTAGGAAATTAGGGTTTCGGGCGTGATGGGAACTGACATGATGGTCCCCGGCACGACATTATGGCCGCAGCAAAAGAGCCGGATCGTCCACATAAGATGGGGGGCATCATGAGCTTGGGGATGGGGCCACCCGTTTTTTCGTCGTCGTCATCATTTATTTATGATGGTTTATCCCCCCCACGCCTGAGTCTCGATAATGATTGCGATTTAGAACCACACATGGGGTTCGGCTTTTGGCTGTGATTGCGGGCAATCCCTTTCCTGGGGTTTTAAACTGGGGGAGGCTCGATTAGGTAACGGGATGGACCAAAATAAGATATGGATTTTCTAGGGGGGATAGGCTAGGGACCAGGGGAATGAAGGCGAAGAACTCGAGCTCGACAAAGACTGTCTAGTAATGACTGGGGAACGGACTCTATTGCATTCTTCATGCCTTTATGCTGGACCATGTAGATTAATATCATCTCAATAATTGATTAGGTTAGTCGCATTGTAAATCTAGTAATCAATGATGAAGATGGCTTTGGTCCACATTATTTATAGACCATACAATATTTTTTCTATAATTTACATGTTTAGGCGAACTTATCTCTCGACCTAGTGATGAGGAAGGAAGAGATGATTTGGAGATTTTCCAAATCCTATAATCTTTTGCTACATCTTAGTGGAAGACTTTCATTGAGCTTGAACAAATAGAAAACTAATTATGTACCCTATCACTTTCTTTCTTTTTACCTTATTGGGATAAGATTGATGAGTGGGAATCTAATGCTAGTGACTCTCTTTGGACATTACTATGAGGTTCTCACAACCATTACAAAATGTTTAGATGAGCAATACTATTCCGTACTTTTTTATGATTTGAAGATCCGAAGTCGGTAAACCTATCACCATAGTCTCACTGTGATGTAATGGGCTTGCAAATCCCTCCACACTAGACATGCCGCAACTAGGCAATATGGCAATAGCCGTTAGAGGTTCACTCCGAAGTAAATCGAAGCTGTGATTTCATACGGGACAGATTACTCATTTATTACTGGGCTAACCATCTCTTCATGTACAATCAGATATGAAACATGACTAATTTCATAGTCACCTCCGAGACATTTATTACTTGAAACTTGACCGATTGATCATCGATCCACGAAAAACTAAATACATAATGGATAAGATTAATGTCCGAGGAGAACGTAAAACTCGCTCACAAATAACGTCAACTTGCCACATTTAAAGTAGTTCTGGACTAAGGGACTCTGTCATGATGTGGACAAGAATACTCACTGATGGAGGCTAATCAAACCTCGACAGCCATTAAAATCTTGTTTTCTTGGTCTCCCTTTGGAGATGCCTGCTTGTGGTCTTATGTAGTCTAACCTCCGTAGCCACCATATTAATTAAGAAAATGTGAGTAATAATGAAGGATTTGGAATGTTTGAACTTTCGCAATTGATGCATGTAATATCAGTATAGGAGAAATTCCAACAAGGAAAATGGTCGCAATGGCTTATGGCTTTAAATTGCATCAAATGACGTTAATTGAATAAACACTTATAGACTTACTGAAAAAGATTTTGTCGAGGAGCACATCCGAAGCACTTGTTAAGAAATCAAATGAGGAAATATCATAAATTCTAATCACTTATTGTTCTCGTGATATGCACAATCAATGATTTGAAAATTGAGCATCTCCTTAAGTATGCTTAATAGATGTCCCAGAGGCACTTGGCAATGCAAAACGCGAAAAGGTGAGAAAACGGTGAAATAGAAAATTACTCCGACTGCTGATTCGAATTTCATACGATCTTGAGAAATACTTCCCCACACACACAAGATGCAGCTCCGACGAAACTAAAACTCACACCTTCCGTAGGTGTTTTGAGTCATTCCCTCTCATTCTTTGGCAAAGAAAAAAGAAAAAGTCATTTGCTACTGCTCAGCTAAATGAAAATTTTTTTGCATAAAGGCTTTTGAAGCGGTGAAAAACTTCATTTAGCGCCCGTTTTGGTTGCAATGATGGATAGATGGATTTCATGCTTATGATTCAATGCGTTTGATAGATAGATGATGGACCATCATGGAGAGATGGGGACAAAGTTAGGTCTATCAATCAGCTGTTATCGTTGAATTGATGGAAGGTTCCCACAAGAACTCAAAAAGGGACCATTTGGCATGTCCTAGTCTATATATTATCGCCTTAATTTGCTGCCATGGCCGTCGGATGGCCTTTTCAGCCTTGTCGCGAGGTAAAATAAAGGAAAAGTTATCAGGAAAATCAAGCATCTGATAATATTCATTTTCGGTCCCACAACTCCCCATGGTTACCAATCGGTGACGATTTTAGGGAAACCCTTTCGGTTTAGATTAAGAAAGCGATTGATTTAAACATTATCGATTGGTGTCGGGAAGCCCACATGACCATATCGATCGCAAGGAATACCTGTAGCCATGTTAATATGGAAGGTGACCACATTGTTAATCAGACAGATAAATGGGCGTGCATTTTACATGTTGATCCAATTAATCTCAATGTGATCTCTAGTGTAGTTGATATTTGCTTATTCTTGAGATCTCTTATCAAACGACTTGTTCGGCCATAAGCCAAGTTCCCACAGATAAGAAGTCAATTTCTCAATTTTTTTAGGATGAATTTTCACTTGGGAACCACTCAATAAGCACTCTTCAATCCACATGGATCTAACCTTGATAGAATATCTAAATATTAAACCATATCTTTATCTAATAATTTAAGCTTTTATAACTATTAACAATGATCTTACAAAATTTCACATAATATTAGAACATGAGGTCAAAGTTCAAATATTTCCAAGCCTCTATTTGCCTCTATAATTAAAAATTTCCACGCTTAGTTTTAAGATGTTACAAACCGCCCCTAATACAGTGCTAACGTCCTTATTAATTAGTGCGTGCCCACATAACCTAGTCAATCCACTATTCACCTGGTGCATTCCACATTTTTTGCCATCATAAAGGCCAGCACGGAGCTGCATTTGATCTAAGCCCTCTCGACTTGTCAAGCACTCCCTATCCTCATCAAATCAGCTAATTAAGTATGTAAACAAATCTCAGAGCAATCGGAGGGGATCTAACTTCGATACCATCTGTTATGGCACCAGCCATTACTCTTATTATATGAGCTAAGCCACCAAAGGAATACTTAAGTTGTAGTCTTTTGTGTGAGTAATTTACTTAAGTATGACATCTCAAATCTCTCTTTCATCCAAAGTAGGATTTGGAGTGTTATAAACTCTTCACTTACAGCATTAATGTCCTTGTTAATGTCAACCTAGAAAACCTTAGGATACACTCAATTGGATATGTGATTTGGGTCATTCCTTAATTATGACCATTCATCATATTTGAAATTTCAAGGAAAAGCCACACCTTATTTGTCCCTAACAATTGACTCCTGCCCTTATCTGGTCCGTTTTCGAATAAAACACATCTATTCAAGTGACCTTCGGTTCGATACTATATTGGCTTGTTTGGAATGTATAATGCCGCGAAGTTCACCATGGATGGGAGTTGGGGCTCACCATGGATGGGAGAAGGTTTGCTAAGTGATTCATTAGTAAAGATCCATCCTATGGTCCCAACTTCAATAGTTCTTTTAAAGTTTAGCCTGTTGAGAGGGACCGGTCGTTATAGTCGATGTTAGAGCCAAACTCCCTCCCATAGGCACGTGGTTGTTAGATGAGCCCAGCCAACCCTCTCTGCTAGGACAAAGAGCGACCGTGCGATTGCCACGGGAAGAGCACTCAGACAAAGTACAGCTCGTGGCAAACTATGGGATAAGGAAGCCTGATAGAACTGATTGACACATCCGATATGAGGGAAGTGTCAGTAGGCAACAGGAGCAAAGACCGGAGGTTGTCAATGCTTGAAATCAAGAGAGTTTATAACACCTCGAGGCTCATATTGAATGCTGAAAAATTGAAGTCAATGACCTCTTCGATAATTCATGAGTAAAGGCTGGTTCCCAAATGATCGCCAATCGGCTATTCCCTTTTCAAATATGAGCAGTGAGATCCAAAGTGTTTCTGCTTTTCATTTCTTCGATCACGAAGGCGAAGAGATCGGATCCAAGGCAGGTACGTACAGGTCTAGTCAATGCCAAAGGTACGATCCTTCAATGTTTGAGGTCGCATCTACCCTGAAAATAAGGTGTCCCTCAATAAATTGTTCCTGGCCAGAACTTAATTTGCACGTTACTTGCTACTTGCTAGGCAGAAATCTGGCGTCATTTGCCTTATGCCAGTCCATCTACACCAATCAGTCAATTACTGCTCGACAAACTCTGTAATTTCTTTTGCATCTTGACATATTTTCAGATGGATAGGCCACGTGACATCTTCTCAACAATACCGAAATTAATTGCTCGTGTACTATGTACGTTTTTTTAAGGTTTGCAAGTATATGTTCTCATCAATAGCTTTTAGCAGATAATTTGAAGGCACATCTAATATCGAACCAAATATATTATAAATAAATGAATATTATATACATATAATGGAATTGTTCTTCTCTTTTCCAAAAAATTCTTAGGTTCTTTCAAGAAAAGTACATATTTAAAGGAAAAACTCTTAAAATAGTGATGTAAATATGAACGGGTAAATATGTTGGGAGAATTTATAAATGTAGTGAAATGGACTATGTATGACAACTATATGATCAAGAGAATTCTTTAAATTCTCGTAAGAAAATTTTGAGGGAAGAATATTTTAGAACATATATATCTAATTATATTCATCAAAGTAAATAATCTGATTAATTTCATTAGAATGAGAAGATATTATTATCATAAGTTTGAGTGGAATTGACTACATTAGGCAGGGTATGTTATGTGATGAATAGAAAAAGAAAAAAATATACAATGGAGATATTGACTTTGTAATTTGGAATAGAACTTTCAGCACAACAAACTGACAAATACGAAACAATTTATAGGAAATAGAAAAGGAAAAAAAGAAAAGAAAAGGAATATACTACTTTTCGTCCATTAACTTTTCGGCTTTTGTTAGACTAAAAGCATGTGCTTTTGATTTGTCTAATTAAGTCATTTACTTTTACAATTTTTCTAGTCAAAGTCTCCCACTTTCAAATATTACCGGCATAATTATGACTGGATAAAATTTAGTCAATATGGAGGCCTATTTGGACACCACCATCGTAAAATTCAGCCAATCTAAACAATATCGGAATAAGATTGCGTATAAATTTAACCAATGTGGCCACAATTGTGGATGTCCATGTGGGAAAAATAGTTATCCATGTCTTTGCCGAGTGTTATGTCAATTGAATTTAGCATGATTTGATGTCGAAGGGACTTATTAAGAAAATTTATGAAAGTAAATAATTCAATTAGACTATTAAAAGTACAAAAGCGATTAGATAATGCGTGAAAATGTAGTGATGAAAAATAGAATTCATACTAGAAATCTACAACAGTATAGTTTGATTATACTTTCCACAATCTGTTATGTGGTAGAGGAAATATAGATAAATATTAATCGATCAAATAACATGGAGTATAAAATAGTTTGGTTCAATTCAATATAAAATGTAACGGAATACAATATTGGAGTTATTTTTGAGTAATTAAAGAATGGTGATTATGCTTAAAAATGACAAAATAATAATGTCAAATTTAAAAACAAAAATGCGTCTACATTAATACAATTATAGTTTAAAAAAAAAAGATGTTTAGAAGCGTAAAGTGATTTTTTATACCAGACAAACCAACCTACATGATTCGATCATATAACATTAATGTTTCATGATATTTTTTCTAAGATTATTTAATTTTTGTGGTTATTCTTATTGCTGTAACTCTAGAATCCACTATATTTCCTTATAAGGTGAATGTGAAAAAGTAAAGAAGGAGGTTTAGTGAAATACAAATTTTTAAATGTGAAGCCCATGTGAAGCATTGGCAACTACATTAGTATTATACTGAAAGTGATTTTTACACTTTTATTTTTGGTCAGAGACTTCTACACATTACATGCACTAGACTATAATTGAGGGAGTTTTTTTTTTCTTTTTCAAAAGAAAATTTAAGAATTTTTGGAAGAAAAAGTGAAATATCAGAGGAAAATTTCTTAACAATAAGTATTAAAATTGACTTATGAGAATGAGAAAACATTTTTGAAAACTTAAGAGAAATAAAATTTTAAAACATTAACATGGTTATAGGTGTTGGTAGGTTAGGTATAATAAGAAATATCTAAAGAAGTAAACACTAAAATAACTTTACGAATATGATAGTTTAATTATATCTATAGTTTCTCATGTAATCCATTCTATTATGCATGATATATGACGGGATAAAACTTAATGCCTTTTACCGTAAGCACGACAACTTATTATTTGCCATATCATCATAATTAAATAACATTAATTATGACATAATGTTTTAATTAGCACTACATACAAAAGAATTGGAGCATCAACCTTATGTTTTATTTGACAAAACGACATTGCGTTTCAAATTGGAATCTCTAGGTCCAACCCTCCTAAATTCGAATACCAGTTCAACTTCTTCAAGAACTCACTTTTATATCTATGCAATATGTAAATGACACTTTGATAATAATACCAACCGTGTTTCCATAGTCATTCGAATTAAATCATTGAAAAAAAGATATAAATAATTAATGAATTTTTAATTTGTTGAATGTAATTCCTAAACTTTTAATACATGTTCAATTTGGTCATTAAATTGTATAAAAATATTCAATATTGTTCATGAACTTGAGCTAATGGAATGATAACATTAGACTATTTATATAGTTTATGGACTAGATTGAAAATTTACTAAATTTCTAGAGTTGTATTAAACAAGTTAAAAGTTTAGAGACCACATTTATGTTTGATCAAAATTCAGAAATCATTTATGTAATTATCTCCAAATTATTTGTATGCAAATAAAATGATAAGTTGGACCAATTTGACAAAATCAGTATTAAAGCTTGTCTAGCCATGGGAATAGGAGCCTCCTCTTTTGCAATCGATTGTAATCGGCACATTCTCTATCCTTATTTGCATTGGCAATTTCACTTGCTTAATAGATCTATTTCAGGAAAAAAAATATTAAACAAAATTTTTGTCTCCAACCAAGAGGATCATGGAAAGAGCTTATCACATCATTGAGCAGCAGACTTTGGATTATCACAACCTACAAAAGGCACATCATGTTGAGTAACTATTAACAAAAGTTTTTCCGACATTTATTACATTTTAAAATCAATGCTCCAATGAAAAAAAAAATTAACTTTTCCGTTTTCTTTCCCCCGGTTCCTCACGCAATCGATCGAAACCATATAGATATTCCTTCAACTCAACACAGGTTGTCAAAAGGATCTCAACGACCCACCAAAGCACGGGTAGCTAAGGATCCTTTGGAAAATGGAAATCTCGATGTCCATCCTAATGATGTGTAAAATAATCTTCTTCCTTTGAATTATGATATCTCTCGATTTTTTTTCTCTATCCTTATTTGCATTGGCAATTTCACTTGCTTAATAGATTTATTTCAAGAAAAAATATTAAACAATTTTTTTTTGTCTCCAACCAAGAGGATCATGGAAAGAGCTTATCACATCATTAAGCAGCATAGTTTGGATTATCACAACCTACAAAAGGCACATCATGTTGAGTAACTGTTAACAAAAGTTTTTCCAACATTTATTACATTTTAAAATCGATTTTCCAATGAAAAAAAAAAATTAACTTTTCCGTTTTCTTTCCCCCGGTTCCTCACGCAATCAATCGAATCAATATGGATATTCCTTCAACTCAACACAGGTTGTCAAAAGGATCTCAACAACCCACCAAAGCACGGGGAGCTAAGGATCCTTTGGAAAATGAAAATCTCGATGTCCATTCTAATGATGTGTAAAACAGTCGTCTTCCTTTGAATTATGATATCTCTCGATATTTTTCCTTCGGAGCATCGATACTTTAATAGTTTTATAGCATGTCTCGGATTATCAGTTGGAATGAACCATTTTTTCACGAGGTCATTTATTATTATGAGGAGTAAGTTGCTTTTCAAATGAGAGTGCATCAGAATTTTTACTCTCCCTTGTACCTCAAGTAAAAAGGGCGAGAACCCTTAAGACAAAGGATTTATTTTTTGCCCGAAAAATGAAATTGACCAATTTCTTTTTCCCCCTCTCCACATGAAACGGTTGACTCGTTTTACGATCGAAGTCAAATTGACCAACACAATAATAGGTATTTCATCCACCCTCCCTTGCCTAGGTGTGGGTAGCTACCATACCACCCTATCCAACGGTAACCAGAGCAAGCTCTGATGTGAAGTCTACTTTCTCCATCAAGAGGCTCCAAATTTTCTATCTATCTTTCTCTTCTCAATAGAAAGAGAATACGAAGGACAGCGCAAGGACTTTCACCCTAATATGGTTATCTCATTTATTTTTTTCTTTAAGCCTTTTAAGAACATGCTTAAGTCTAAAAAACCCTTAAGACGAAGGGTTTATTTTTTGCCCAAAAAATGAAATCGACCAATTTCTTTTTCCCGCTCTCCCCATGAAACGGTTGACTCGTTTTACATTCGGAGTCAAATTTCCCTTTCCCTGCCCGAATTAAGCCGAACCGAATAATGGTACCAGCACAGCACCAAAAAAGTCAAAAGACAGAGCCGAGCTACGCGTCGCGTCGCACCACCACGGGACACGGCGAGGGCAGGGAGCCGAAATTCGGGGGCAGAGCGGGGGGCAAAAGGGTCCGCCGGGGGGGTTGGCGTGCATTAACGGCAATTTTTTTAGCGCAAAAGCGAGGAGGGAAGGAGGGGGGAAGGGAGAGAAAGAAAAGTCGTCGTCCCCTGCCTCTGAGCCACCCTGTACTACTCTCTCTGCAGCTGTAACCTCTACTCTGCTTTACTTTTAGTCCACCCCTACACGCATCGCCATTACACACGCTCCAGTCCCACTACTACACTTCACGCACTCGCAACAAACACGTCCCAACAACGCCCCCCCTCCCCCTTCTCCCTCTCCTTCTCTCCCTCTCTGTTTTTCTCTGTTTTCTGCAGAATTCAGGGCCAGCGGGAAGAGGAGAGAGAGAGCCCGGGCCACGGAGAGGAGGGGACAGGAGTGCCAGGTGTCATCACGGTTTGCAACCCAGAGAGGGGAAAGAGAGAGAGAGAGAGAACTGGGTGGTGGGTTTTAGAGAGAGAGAGGGGGTGGTGAGTGGTGAGATGGCATCGAGATTCGAGCCGGTTTGTGGGGAGTGAGGAGGAAGGGGGAAATCGTCGGGGCGGATCAGGATGATTTAAAGCAAAGGCGGCGAGAATTTATGATTTCACTTCATCCGATTGACAACTCTCTCTCTCTCTCTTCTCTCTCCATATGACGCCATAGTTTCTCACCAACTTTTCTCTAGCGAATTTGCCCTTGGGTTGTTTCCTTTCCCATTTTCTCCCCAGAGGGTATACTTCTTTTTCCACATATTTCTATTCATCATTGCTCCCTGCTGTGCATGTACGAACTCTCTCTCTCTCTCTCTCGCGCTCGCTAAGCCATTGATGTCTTGAGAAACTTGGCTCAACCGCCCTTCTTTGCTTGTCCTTCACTCCTCCCCTCTGCTTCCAACTTCTTTCCTTCTCCACTCTGGAAAAAAAAAGATAAGGCGGCTTCTTGCTCTGCCCTTTCTTCCTCATAGCATTTTCCTTCTCCTGTGTCTTCTTTCTAGCGAACGAAAGTTCCTTCTCTCGCGTTCTCTACTTGGAATGGCGTCCGTTAGAGCATCATGAAGGTCTCGAGCCTGGTGGGATTGTCTCCGTGACGGGTTAGCTCGTTCAAGTGAGAATTTTTCTCTCTTTCCAACGAGCAAGATAGTTCGTGGCACATAGCGAGTCCACTGTTTTCAGATTCCACTACTTTCCTCTGGCTTAGTGTCAGTTCTTCTCTAGGCTCGAAGCCCGCCATTTCTGTGTGACGAAAGAAATTTCTTTTTTCTCGTGGCCATTTTCCGACAGGAAAAAAAGGGTTGCTCTGTTCCTCTGCGAAAGATTACGGAAAATGAAGTTCATGAAGTTGGGATCCAAGCCAGATGCGTTCCTTGCAGATGGAAAATCTATCAGGTGAGATGAGAACGGTCCATTGTTTATTCTGTTCTGTACCAGTCCTGTTTACGTTCCTGTCTCTGCGAGCATGATATGAGCTGTGCGTGTGTACTTTTTTGTGTTGTTTTCTTGTCTTAATATAACCCTTGATCGCCCTCGGTTTTTGTAATAACAAATTGCCCATGCACTTTCTGTGGGGGGGCTTGTGGGTTCTTATGGGCTCGTTTGCATCTTCGTTCTTGGGGGTATTTCAGTACTTGGGACAGCGCATCTCTTTGTGGGATCAGTATTCAATTTCCTGTATCAGCCTGGCAGTGATTCTGTGTCTGCTGATTTTTATGGGGGTGAAATGCCTCCGCAAGGAAGAATTTGGCTGTAAACTACGAAGTCGAGGTAATAATTGGACAGAAGCTGTGCAAATTTATGATTAAGTATTGTGTTGTATTATATATATATATATATATATATAGAAGAGAGAAGAAAAGGTTGCTTTTCTTTCCTGGACAATGTGGGGGATCTGGTGCCCTTGAGGTTGTGGTCCAGCTTTTGGACTTACCTTTTTTGAGTTAGTGGTCCAAACGGGGGGAAAAGTCACATGGGGTGGCCAAGCCCTTTAATCATCAGAAAGAGTAATTCTTTTATCTCTGGAGAATAATGAGCTATGATTCTAACACGAGGTCGAGGCCTTTTGCTCTCAATCATTATGGATGAGCTTTAGTAGGAACCACTATTTGCTTTGAATCTCACATGTTTAGAGCGGAAAGGGGAAGATATTTAATGGGGTTGTTTTGCTGTCCTCCTTCATTTGACAGTGTTGAAAGGGAAATACTTGATGGTAAGTAAACACGTGGTTCCACTTTGCAAGAGGAATTGTGACCCAGAGGTAACTCGGTTTGGTGGCGGTTTCTCTCGAATTATGGCAGTAAAGTGTGTGACTATTCGAATTGGAATGATTTGGAAATGAGACGCAACACATTACCCAGAGGCGCAGAGTTGCAAAGGTCGACTGAAACATGACTACTGTCTATGCTTGGACGGGCCATGAGAAATAAGAACGCAACAAAATGTGTAATGGGTGATCCAATCTCACACTAAGATAAAAACCTACCAGTTCACTTATATTGTTTTGTGACTAGCAAGATCCATTGACTAAATATCTGAATCAAGCCTCAGTATGTGATCACTAATAGAGATCCAGATATTACCAATAAACACTTATCTTATACAAGTTGTAAATGTGAAATAAGCAGATATTTTCTTCGTCATTTGCCTTTTCCTATGTATATATTGGACAGTGCTCATTAGAAAGATATGTTTCTTCCTTCATCCTAATGGCATCAATGTTATAGTCAACCTTCTAGCTGATTGTTGGACTTTTAATTGCTGTTTTTGTTACTATGAAGCTGATTTCCATCGCAATTTAATTCATTGACATTCTTTGTTGGCTAAGCATTGTGAATGTACTGATTTAGGTATATATCTGCGGAACTGGCGACGGACATTGCCATATGTGTTGGTGAGGTTAAGTTCTACCTTCATAAGGTATGGAAACGCATCTTTCGATGCTGCCTCTAGTGTGCTGGAGAATGTTGTCTCAGCATTTATTTTTCTCCCGTGTGTAGGACTAGTTTATTTTGACATTACACTGCCTCATCTCAATTTGATGCTTATTTTTGCATTTGATGTGTAAGAACATGAAATTGTGAAAGCTACCATAGACATCCGCAATTACCGATAGGATTTTAAGTGTGTGAATTTGTCTATCCTATTATCTTAGTTCATTCATTTTTAGTCACTGCAGCTAACTTAGTATATTATATGCACACCCTTCCCCAAGAAAGGCATCAATACCAGACTAAGTACCAACTCTCCAATGCAAATATATTGACAGATCTTAGCCTGTCATTTTTCTGACTTCTGCTGTAACAGGATGAAGGCATGATGTCGTACAGCAGTTGAAGGCATCAATTATTTTTACATTACTTTTGAAGTTCATCTGATTTTTTTTTTCCCAAGTTTGTTTTGTGACCATTGTCATGCACAAACCATGTACATTCCTTTTCTAGCTGATCTGATCTATTTTCTTCAAACGCATCCGCAGTTCCCTCTCTTGTCCAAGAGCTATCGCATGCAGAAGTTAGTGCAGAAGGCTCATGAGGAGAATTCTGATGAAATTAATTTGGTTGATTTCCCTGGAGGACCAAAGGCTTTTGAGATTTGTGCAAAATTCTGTTATGGGATGACAGTTACTCTTAATGCTTACGACGTTGTGGCTGCTCGTTGTGCAGCCGAATACCTTGAGATGACTGAGGATGTTGATAGGGGTAACTTGATTTTCAAAATCGAGGTATTTCTCAATTCCAGTATCTTTCGGAGCTGGAAGGATTCCATCATTGTTCTTCAAACTACAAGGTCTCTACTTCCATGGTCCAATGACCTCAAGATAGTTGGGAGATGTATAGATTCTATTGCCTCAAAGACTTCTATTGATCCTACAAGTGTCCATTGGTCATACACACACAATCGCAAATTAGCTTCGGCAGATAGAATTGTTGAGGAGGGGATAAAGTTTCGGGAGAGAATGGAATCTGTACCCAAAGATTGGTGGATTGAAGATCTATGTGAGCTGGATATTGATCTGTTCAAGCGAGTGATCGTGACAGTGAAGTCAAAAGGACGGATGGATGCGAGTGTGATTGGAGAGGCTCTCAGAACTTATGCTGTCAGATGGTTGCCGGATTCTGTTGATGCTTTGGTTTCAGATGCCAACCAATTCAGAAACAAATCTCTTCTTGAAACTATCATTGCTTTGTTGCCATCTGAAGTTAATTCCGGTTCTTGTAGTTTTTTGCTAAAACTACTAAAAATGGCTACCTTGGTGGCAACAGATGGTTTGGTAAGGGAACAATTGGTGAAAAGAGTTAGTCTGATGTTGCATGAGGCATCAGTGATGGATTTGTTAATTCCTTGTCGGGCTCCACATAGCACAAAATATGATGTAGAATTGGTGAAGTGCCTTCTGAAGCAATATCTATCACATGGGAATTATGGCAGGGACTATGGCATCAAGAATAACGAAGTTGGAAATGGCATGATCCTTTTGGAGCATGATTCTTTGATAAATGTTGGTAAACTGGTAGATGGGTATCTCATGGAAATAGCACATGATCCGAATCTGCCACTATCAAGTTTCATCGAGTTATCACAGTCAATTCCTGATTCAGCGAGACCGATTCATGATACCTTGTACAGATCAATTGACATATATCTGAAGGTAACATTTCCTGCATTCATCATATCCGGTTCATTTTTAGATGCTATACTCTCTCTCTCTCTCTCTCTCTCTCTCTCTCTCTGATCTTGTGCTCTATTAATCCTGCTGCAGGCTGTTGTTCTCGCTTGTTTTTCATAATGACCTTATGTTTTTTGATTTTGACTATTAACCTGAAGCGCTCATTCTTTGCATGCTTAAGGTTTGGCATACCACATGATCTTTTGCATGGAGAGGGCACTTGTCGTTGCTGGTTTAGCAAGTGAAATTGGTGGAGAACCTACTCCAAATCATATGAAAGAAAGGGCATACCTCTAATAACGTTTCTTTGGCCACAGGAACATCCGAGCTTGACAAAATCTGAAAGAAAAAGGATATGTGGGTTGATGGACGTCAAGAAACTGACCATGGAGGCATCCATCCATGCTGCGCAGAATGAGCGTCTCCCACTTCGGGTTGTTGTCCAAGTTCTTTATTTCGAGCAGGTCAGAGGGGCTCAAGGCCTCAACAGCACTCAGCGAGACACTTCGTGCTCCACGACGAACACCGATGAGGAATCAGAGAAGATGACCACGGAAAGTTGCAGGAAGCTCGAGAAACAGATGAGCCACATGAAGATTGATAACGGCGAAGCGAAGAAGAACCGGAAGCTGGCCAAGAAATCTAGCAGGAACAGCCAAAGCGGGGCCCAGTTGCTTCCCTCGAGATCGAGGAGGATATTCGATAAACTGTGGCCCATCGGCAAGGGGCACGGGGAGCACAAGAGCTCGGAGACATCCGGGAGTTCTCAGAGCCCGACGTCTGTGGTTCCTGCAGATACCAGGTCTTCCGCATCGTCCATGAGACGCAGGCGGCACTCTATATCCTAGGAAATTCTTCATACCTGTTCAGTGCAGAAAATTTTAGGCTGCTCCCAAGTGTAAAAAAAGTGGTAGAAACCTCGGTAGGCGTCAGCTTCGTTTGCCTCGGTGGTATGGATGCTTTCACTTCGTAAAGACTTTGCTGCTGCTTAATTCTTAAATTCTGTGAATTCATGAATCGAGGGTGGTGAGTATTCTGCTCTCTGAAGTGGCTTCTTGCTTTCTCTGTGGAAGCTTAACTATGCCAAAAACAAGGAACTTTGTCATGAGCAAATTATTCAAACACTTGTTCGAATTCTGGCAGCATGATTCGACCATGACCCTTGTTCCAGCCTTAAGTGAGGATCGGCACCTCCTAGCTTACCATATCTTGGGTTTTGATAAAGTGCTCCTCTCTGTCTGGCATGCTTGAACTTTCTTTTCGAACACTTT
Source organism: Eucalyptus grandis (assembly GCF_016545825.1). Taxonomy (NCBI): domain Eukaryota; kingdom Viridiplantae; phylum Streptophyta; class Magnoliopsida; order Myrtales; family Myrtaceae; genus Eucalyptus; species Eucalyptus grandis. The sequence goes on along the minus strand of NC_052614.1, from coordinate 30,186,314 downwards.
GGGGCCAAGAATTCACATCAAGGAAATCGGAACAAGATGTGTGCACTCGGCTTGTTCGACTTGGCATTTAATTGTCTAATGACTCAAATTCTTTTTACCAAGCAGTGCAACTTGGAACAAATTGTCATGTTTATCTATATATATATTTAATATAATATTGCAAGTACTTTAAACATGGCACCAAAGTATTCAGAGGTTACAATTAATTTTTTTTCTATTACCCAAATTTCGATATAGATAATTTAAACAGTTTATGCCATTTTCACAATTTCACAACATGATTTCTTAGATTTTCCCATAACTTCCATAATTTCTGGAAATCAACAGACAATTCGAATATCTTTTCAAATTAAGAAAACTTGCATAACATAGTGCGCTCACCACTAATTAATGTTGTTGCAATCCAATGACGAGACGAACTAGACGGCCCCGTGGACCAGGTCGGTTTTCCAAACTTTTAGTTCCTAGGTTGCCTTCTTCAAGCGGTCATACGCCTTTTTAGAGAGCATCGAATTACCTAACTTTGATGTCCATGTGAAGCTCCCATTAATTGTAGCAAGAATGCCACAATCCACTACCCCATAACTTTTAGAGAAATACATTTTTTGGTGACAAGTATTCTTACTCATTGGTCTGCGAATTCAACTTTGCAAAAGCATATCTTTGAACGAGGCATCGAAATCATGTGCTCTATAATCCCAAGGGTTCCCAATGATTGGTGGAGTGCTTGGTCATGTCAAAAAGTGTCCACGGAAGTTTGCCGATCACCGTCAACAAGGGCAAGACAGGGGTTACCAGAAAGCTTGATAAAACCATAAAAAGTTTTCAATTGAAGTACATCACCTACCATAAAGTTCAAATGCCGAAAATTCGATAGAGCACATCACTTATTGTGATTATTTTTAAATAATTATGATATTTAAGTAATTGATTGAAAAGTTATATAACACTCGATAAAAAAAAAGTTATTATACCGAAATGAGCTGTGTATAATAATTATGACATTCAAATGATTTCGGTCATTTAGATTTCAGAGCATCAACGACTTTTTCACGCTCTCGATGGATACCTATGCACTTCGTCAAAACCCAGGCATAAAAAATGCGTACGACCTTCATCCTTTCGTTCACTAAAAACAACACACCATAAATTGTCCACATGACATCACTCGCCGGCTTCTGAACGTGGCGAAACAAGGGCCGTTCCTAAAGATATCAAAGAACTACGGCAGTAGCGTAACGACAAGATTACTGTAACTGCGCTCCCTAATAAAAAACCACACAACGAAGAGAAAAAATGCTTTTTTTTTTCTTTCTTTTTTTCATATGCCGGGCTTACATTTCATATGCGAACTGAATCCCACCAACCAAAACAGAACACGTCTCGCGTGACACGTAGTTTAAGAATTAAATCAAAAATAGGGTAGATGCAAAGCATCAAATCCCATTATTTTTTTTCTAGTTACTAGAATTTTTCTAGGGTTTTCCAGCGTGCCCTCCATAGATATTTTCATGGACCCATTGCAGCTTAGCCTTTCACCACTCGCAGCAGATTTTTTTAAAAAAACCACACAAATGGAAAAATGGCAAAAAAATAAAAATAAAACAATGGACAAAGGCAAAAAGCTCAAGCGATGTTCCATGACTGTACTAACTCAGCCAACGCGACCTGAGCCGACCCGCCGGGACTGAGCGCCGCCTGCGCTTCCTTCTTGAGATGCTGCATCCGCTCCCTGATGGCCTCGCCCTCCGGTCCCATCAGCCCTCGGATCCGCCGCTCCACCTCCGCCGCGCTCACCGACCGCTCCTCCCCCGCCGCCTCCTCCATCGGCAGCGCGACCCTCATCGCCTCCACCATGAACACCCGGTTCTGCCGCTGCTCCGCGTAGAGCGGCCACGCGATCATCGGCACCCCCGCGCACACGGCCTCGAGCACCGAGTTCCACCCGCAGTGGGTCACGAACCCTCCCGTCGCGCCGTGGTTCAACACCGCCACCTGCGGGGCCCACGACTTCACGACGATGCCCCTCCCCGCGGTCCGCTCCAGGAACCCCTCCGGGAGAAGCGCCCCCAGGTCCGGCTCCGCCGTGGAGACGGCCTTGTGGCCTTTGCCGGTGGCCGGGCTCCGGACCACCCATAGGAACCGGTGGCCGCTCCTCTCGAGCCCCGTCGCTATCTCCTTCAGCTGCTCGGTGGAGAACACCCCGAGGCTCCCGAAGCTCAGGAACACGACGCTTCCTCTCGGCTGCGAGTCCAACCATGTCAAGCACTCCGGCTTGTCGTTACCTGGGCCGCCGCCGGTCCCGGCTTTTCCGCCACTCCCGCTCGAGACGAGGGGCCCGATGCAGTAAAGCGGAGGGGTCGGCCCGTCGGGCACGCATTTACCGTCCCGGATGGCTTTCACGGCTTCCTCCTCGAGCTTCTCCAACGTGTTCGCTATAATCCCGGACGCCATCAGCATGTTCGTCGCGCTCTCCAGCAAGAGCTCGTAGGCCCGGTCGTTGCGGTCTTGCACCAGTTCGGCGAGGTCGGAAGGCAGCAACGGCGGCGCGCCGGGGAAGCGGAGGACGGTGTCGGTGGCGAGGTCCTTCAAGCTTTTGGTGGTGGTCCTGTGGAGGACGGGCAAGCCGAGGAAGACGGTCAAGCCGCATCCCGACGAGCTGAAGAAGTAGTAGCAGGGGATGCCGAGACCGCGCGCGACCGACAGGGCGTTTGTGCAGAAGAAGTCGATGACGAGGGCCTGGACGCGGTGGGTCTCGGAGATGGAGACAAGGGCGCGGTGGACGTTGGGGTTGTTGAGGCGGAGGAGCTCGAGGGCGAGGGTCTCGAGGTGCGGGGAGGTGGTGGAGTAGTCGGGAGGGAGGGAGGTGGGAGGCAGGTGGTGGAAGGTGATGGAAGGGTGGGCGGCGGAGACGGCGGTGATGTAGGAGGAGATGGAGCCGCCTTCGTAGGCTTGGCTGGGGAGGAGGACGTGGATGGAGAGGGAAAGATGGCGGGTGAGGAGGAGCTTACCCAGCTCCACCATGGGGTGAGGTGGCCGATGGCCGGTGCAGAATACAGAACCACCGCCTGCTCCTTCATGATGGGTGGCTCTGGGGATCGGCGGATTGGGAAAATCTCGAGAGATATGTGCTCCTTTGGTCAAGTGTAAGCAGATCTATTTTACATGTCAAAAAAGCAGATGAATTTATAGTTGAATTTAGGTTGACCGGGTCATACCTGTTTCTTGTGTATATGTTTAAAAACTAAATTCGGATCTTTTAAGAAGTCTTTCAGTTTGTAGGAGGGATATGTTGTCTAAAAGTTCTAAAATTTATTACGCCTCCTAAAATTTATATATATATATATATATATATATAATTAAGTTTAAAATTTATTAAATTAATGCAATGAAGTCCTTGTGTTAACATTAGGGGTGATTGGATCTAGTGTGGGTAGAGTCAAGACTTGGATTCTATACCTAATCATATTATAATAAGTTCCTAATTTTGGACTATATACTTGATTCTATTTACAGTGGACCTTGTTTTGGGACCATTCTCTTTTTTTAGTCCGGTTCTTGGGTCAATCTTATTTCCATTGGAATCTGTTTTGTAATTTCTTGATATCCTATGCAGTTTTGAATTTTACATTAATACGTAAGAAAACAATATAATCTTCTTAATTTGTATTGAAACATTAAACATATATAATTAATAAGTACATGAATTTTTTTGACTAAACGAAAATTAAGGACTCATAAGATTGATTACCATAAATAAACATCATAAGGCAAAGTAAAAATCCTATGATTGCGGAGTGATTTTGATTTGTCTATCTTAGGCTTTGCAAACTAATTCTGTAATGTCTAGGCCTCCACTGTATAATATTGTCCACTTTGAGTCACCCGCTCTAGCGTGGACGAACCGTCATTCCAGCCACGGCATTTTCCCTCACAGCTTTAAAACGCATTATGTAGGGGCAGAGGCCATCCCATAGGCCTTCCCTCTTCCAAGCTATAATATTGTCTTCTTTGGGCCCCGCACTAGCGTGGATGCACCTCGGTCCCCACACGTGCGCAAGGAAGAGGTCCATCTCTTGTCCCACATCGCCTAGGGAGAAAGTCCTAGGCTAACTTATAAGGCTTAGGTCCCTCTAATTGTACATACGCGTTTTCTTAGGGTAGTATGAACTGTCTCGAGAGGAACAAAACCGTGAGGACTTAGTGTTCAAAGTGGACAATATGTGTATAGTGGAGACCCGAGATGTTATAAATTCAAAGTTCAATAAAAGACAATTGGAAGCAAATTTTCAGAGTGATTTCTTGGTTTCCTCCCCATGACTGTGGAGTGTGGACTAGTGGTGCCAAAATGGTCAATAAAGTGGCAGTCATTCTTGGATAAAAATGACTCATAATCCTTCTTTTTCTCGTATTTCCTTCGCAATCTCTCTCCTCTCTCTCCAAATGCACTCTTCAGGGTTTCCCTGTGTTTCCATGACCTAAGTAGCACCGACATTGACACGCGACACGTAATACAACACAACATGCCAAAACGTCGTTTATCAAAAAATAAATAATTCTGACATGTTGGGACACGTTGTATATTAAATGTATATTTTTATATAAACATAATAAATGATCATTTTTATGATTATTTCCATCAAATTAATTTTATTCAAACTCACAAATAAATAAATAATTAAAAAAAACCTAGAATGAATTTATACTAAAAGTATTAATTAACCATTTATAAATATTATTCATTATTTTGAGAGTGTTGGAAAGTGTCGGACACGTGTCGAAGTGTTCATCACGACATGAAGGCTCTTAGAGTGTCGGTGCGTCGTGGGCCATGACTACCACCGCCGTTTTCAACCTCCTAACCCTAACCCTCTCGCTCCTTCCCCTGTCCCTCTGCCACACCTCTTGTAGGCCCATCCCCGCCTCCTACCCCTCCGCCATTGACGACAACTGTAGCTCCTTGAGCTTCCGCCGCATGCTCTCCTACAATACCTTTGACCTCTTCTTTGCCACCCCCTCCGGCACCTACAAGGTCTAGCCCATCGACTATGCCAAGTGCAAGGTCAACGTCTTTGACCCTGCCATGTTAGCCAAACATCCTTAAAAAACATGAACTTTCCACCAATTTGACAAGAAATCCAGCTCGAGAAAACATCCCCAAGAAAAAAAGAAAAACCCAGCTTCAATTTGAAAGAATATTCTAGAAAACCAAAGAGATTCTCAAGCTTATGGATGAGGTCTTCATCATTGATGAGATGAAATAGAGTGACCGTGAGTTGGTGATGGACGGTGCGACCGTGAGCCAACGAGAGAAGGAAACGAGCGAGGAAGAGGAACATCGAAAGTGGAGCATCACGCGAGAGGAAAATTACAGTTTTAATATTAGAAATCACGTTACAAAAAGATAGAGTTTTAGACTTTTGAGCTTACAAAACCGGTTCTCAAACCGGTTCCCAAACAGGTCTGGTCGATTCAGTTCTTGGGTGGTATTCACTCGGAACTGAGGACTAAACTAGTTCAAATCGGTTTCAAATTTTGGGAATTGGTTCCTAAATCGGTTTTAATGGGAATCGATTCCTAAACCTATTTTCTTGGTGGGACGATTTGGTTCTTGGGTAGACCTAGTCCAACCGCACATTTCTAGTTAACACTGTCAATTTGACTAATGGAAAAATCGACATCACATTTTTATTATTTTTTATTATATTCTTTATTAAAATTAGATTAAAACTAAAAAAAAACTAAAACTTTATTAACGAAACGAAACTAAAAGAAAAAAATAAATAAAGAGAATGACCGGCTAGTGGCATTTCCATTTGGCCATCGTTGGAAAGGTTGGAACCCTAGCTAGGCTCGGGTGAAGGCACCTAAATTTGGATGATGCTTGCTTGATCATCGCTCGCCTAGGGCAAGGCCTTGTGGGCTTGGGCGAGGCCTTGTTGGCCCTCACCTAGGGTTGGTGAGGCTCACCCAAATCTGGTGAGCCTCGTTAGCCTTGAGCAAGCTTTGATGTCGCCCATGAATGTAGAGTGAGTATTCTGCTCTTTGAAATGGCTTGTTGCTTTCTCCTTGTAAGCTTAAGTATGCCAAATGCATGAAACTTGGTCATGAGCAAATTATTCAACACTTGTTCGCCCTTCAGGAGTATGATTCGACCCATGACCCTTGTTCCAGCTTTCGGCGAGGATTGGCACACTGCCTCCTAGCTTACTCCTAGCTTACTATATCTTGGTATGGACTTAGGTTTTGGTATGTTTTGGATGAGATCCACGTGATCAAGATTAAGGTGCACTGGATTGGTATATGTTTGGAGCACCCAATAAAGGGCTCCTCTCTCTATCTGACATGCTTGAACTTTCTTTTTGAACACTTTAGGGCCATGAATTTGCATCAAGGAAATCGGAACATGATGTGTGCACTTGGTTTGTTCGACTTGGCATTTAAGTGTCTACTAACTCAATTCTTTTTACCAAGCGGTACAACTTGGAACAAACCGTCATGTAACATTCTTGAAAATGGCAGAATTTTCCCATAAATCATGTAATGCAAATTTTACATTGAAGAGATAAATTATCTTAAAAACTACTATTCAACATCTTAAAACTATTCACCGCATAAAATCACTATGGCCTAAAACCCATCCGGTGAAAAATTTTGAAAATGTCCTCTAGGGCCGATTTAGGGTCCATGGGCCCAAAAACCCTATTGGCCCAAAACACAATTAAGGCTGTAAAGATACTTGCTTTGCTGAATAAATATGTTTTTTTAATCTAATATTGCAAGTACTTTAAACATGGCACCAAAGTGTTGAAGTTACAATTAAAATTGTTTTCTACTACCCAAATTTTGATATCGATCATTTAAAAAGTTTATCCAATTCTCACAATTCCACAACATGATTTCTTGGATTTTCTCAAGACTTATGTAATTTCTAGAAATCAATAGATAATTTGAATATCCTTTCAAATTAAGAAGATTTACATAAGATAGTGCATTCACCGCTGATACAGCGTTGCAATCCGATGACGGGACGGACTAGATGGCCTTGTGGACCAGGTTGGTTTTCCAAAATTTTAATTCCTAGGTTTCCGTTTTCAAGTGCTCTTACCTCTTTCTAGAGAGCATCAAATTGTCTAACTTTGGTGTTAATGGGAAGCTCTCATGAATTAGAGCAATAATGCCACAATCTACCCTATAACTTTCTAGAGAAATACATTTCTTGGTGACAAATATGCTTACTCATTGGTCCGCGACTTCAGCTCTGCAAAAGGATATCTTTTAAACGAGGTGTCCAAATCATGTGCCCTCTAAGCCCAAGGGGTTCACGATGATTGGGGAAGCGCCTGGTCATGCCAAAGGTGTTGTCAGAATTTTGCTGAGCACCGCGGGCAAGGGCAAGATGGGGGTTAGCAGAAAGCTTGATAAAATCCATAAGGAAGTTTTTGGTTGAAGTACATCACCTACCATCAAGTTAACAATTTTCTAATGTCCGACTAAGTTTGGATGTCTCGTTTATTTCAGTCAATTGCAATACTCATTTTAATCATGGCTAATTAAAACTGGTGTCTCGTTTATTTCAGTCAATTGCAATACTCATTTTAATCATGGCTAATTAAAACTATTGCTTGGGTAATACAAACATCGGAATAAGGATATTACAAGTGCTATAACTTTCGTATCCTCACTTGAGCATCATAACCTTTTTTTTTTTTTTTTATCACTAAGTGTCATAACTTCTAAAGAACATTTCACCCGAGTGCCATAACTTTTAATTAGTCATTTAAGTGTAAGAACTTTAAAAATGTTCACCCAAATGCTGAAAACCTAACATAGTATGTCACTTATTGTGAACATTTTTAAATAATTATGGTAGTTAGGTGATTGATTGACAATTATATAATACTTGAATGATTGAAAAAAAAAGTTATTATATTGAAATGAGCGTTGAATATAAATTATCATATTCAAATGATTGTGGTAATTTATGGTGTGTTTGGTAATATTTCTATTCAAAAATTGTTTTAGGGAACTAAGTAGAAAAAACTATTTCTGTTCCGGGAAATAATTTATGAACAGGAGAACGCGTTTGGTATCTATACAAAATTTATATTTCTGGAATAGAACAATAACATAAACACATTTGGTAAAATTGTATATATATATATATATATATATATATATATATATATATATATATATATATATATATATATTTTTAAAATTTTTTGATATTTTTATTTTTTATTGTTGACACCTAATTTTTGGCTACCCGTTTAGTCATTTGTCGCATTAAGAAATTAGGATTAATTTTAACCCCTAAATATATATTAATTAATTAACTGCATAGCATATAAATTTAGGTACATTTAGTTTGCATATTTTGCATTTTATTTATTGGACCAGTGCGAATGGGTTCAAATTAGTTGGATTAAGCCCACAAAGTGAAGTTTGGTTGGCCGCCCCCATGTTTTTCAATTATCTCGTGAAAAATAGAAATTTTGAATTTTTTCGGGATATGAATCTTTTGGATAGAGCACATGTGTGAAAAAATATTGCGATATTGCGATTTATCTTTGCGAGATTTGGATTTCGAGAAAATATTTATCGTAACCTTAAATTCTTATCAATAGTGATCAGTTGGCGAAAAAGTATCGTGGATGTATATTTGAAGGGAGAATCGAAAACCTATATTCTACCCCCTATAAAAGCAACAGAGTACGAGGACCTAGTGGAGGCTTCTCTTCGTCAAAAAAAGAAAACACAAAAAGTAAAAAGTGAAGTGGACGGAAGCAAAAGCTTCTGCAGAGAGGGTACAAAGTGCGACAAGTGAGAGAGAGACATAAAAAAAGGAGAAAAACGCAAAAAGCAAAAAGGGCAGAGGATTGGATAGGGATTATTCAATCTTCTTCTTCACGCACTGCTCCCCGCGCGAGCCGAAGTCCACCGTGCCTTGCCTCATCGGAGCCCCCCTCGCCAGCGATCCCCTTGCTGGACCTCTGAGCGGCTGTCTTTCGATGACCCACCACCAGCCGCGTGTAACAAAAGAAAAAAAAAGAAAATCAATTAGGTAGTTCTTTTCTTTTTACTTTATTTTATTATGTTATTCTCACTTATTTACCTTTTTTTTTTTTCTCTTTAGTAGGATTATTCCTAAATATATGATTGATGTTCCAACATGAAAGTGCCCCTCAAGCGAGGATTGATGATCCGATTTTCGCGCCCGAAATCCGACTCGCAATCTCTAAAAATCGACAATCAAATCTCAAACCCGAGATTTGATTCGCGATTTAATTTAAAATTGGCCAACCCGATCTCATGCGCGAGATATGGTTCGTCGATTTTTAGATATCATGTTGAATTAAGGCATTCTTTGCACGTCATTGCATGTTAGGGTTGCATGTTTATCAATTATAGGTAGATAATCTCTCCTAGATAAATTGCATGTTTTGTTAGGAAAATAAAAATGCCCATGTCATATAGAATTAGGTTCATGAAATGCACGTCATTTATTGATTGTTGTTAAGTCCATTTAATTAGAAATTGCCCATCATTAGATTAGATCATTTAATAAATGTCGCATGACATATAGCTCGCATATTAAATTGTATGTCGCATGTCATTTTATTTGAAATAATTTTGTACGTCATTGCATTGCATTGCACGTCATTAGAATTAAGTCATTTGGGTAAATTTAAATTGCATATTTAATTATTACATTTCTTTATAATACACTGCATGCTTATTTATGTCATATAGTTTAGGTTATGTTGCCATATTATATCATTTCATGTTAAATTAATAGCATTGCATTGCATATTGACTATATTTTCATTTAATAAGTGAAAACAAGAAAAGAAATTGCGTGTTAATTAGAAACCTTATCTAAGATTGTTGATGTGGATTTTAATTTAACACTACAGATGCTTTCGTTACTTCGAGGTAAGTTCTGCATCATTTAATTGCTTTCTTGGGTGTTAAATTGGTGGTTTGCGCACCTGCATGAACACCTCACATGTTAGGGAAATAGATTTAAAATCAATCAAAATTGCTTGCCAAATATTTTTCAAAATAAAAAGAAAGGTACCGAAAGGGCGTTAGAGAAATCTAACGTAACCAAGTCCCCGTACCCTTAGTCTCTAGTTCGTAGGAGTAAAGTAAATCTCCCGTTACTTTACTAGGGTTTCTAATCGACCCACCAAAAATAGATTAGTTGCGACTCCTAGTTAAAATCTATCTGCATGTTAGTAATTTAAATCTAAGTCGCGAATTGGTATGGGTTTGGGAGAGCCCGAGTTAAGTCTAGGCTTAACAATCAATTAGCCAAAACCCTTAGTGATTCACCCCCGAAAATTTTGGTTGCGACTCCATTGGGACCATACTTGAAACTCTTAGTGGACTTAGGCCAATTTTTTTTTTTTTTAAATATATTTTTGTTTGGCAGCGAGGATCCTGTGTACGTCCCTAACATTTAAGGTGTTAAATGTTTTTGCAGGATGGGAGGTATAAGGGGAAGTGTTTACTAACCTTTGTTTTGTAGGGAGGTGTAGGAATGTATGGTTTATTTTCACATTGAAGTGTTGTTTGATTTCAATTGCTATGCATGCCTTGCATTATCACTACACTTTGCACACACAACCCGCGCCGGACCGGGCCGCATAGGATCATTTAGGATGGTATTGAGATGGATACCACTCCGACCGCATGCTCTCAAAGACGAGCCGCCCATCTCAATCCCGAAGTTTCTTTCATGGTGTCAAAAGTACCCATCTCGGTCCGCATGCCGCGACTCCGGGTCGGCTCTTTGACCAAGCCGGAGTCATGAGGACCTGACGTAGTCCACAAGCCCGTGGCTAGTCTGATCATCCTTGTGGCTCTACCTTGATAAGTCTTATAGATTAGAAATTGAGCCACTTACCATGCGTATGTCTATGTGATTGTCAATCATTGGTAAAGTAAGTTCTCTAATTTTTGCCTTTGCAATTTACTTACTTTGTCACATTATTTTGTCGGTCCATGGCATTAGGATTGTCCCGAGCCTTGATTAATATACATTGGGGACACCGGACATTCGGATTATTCTCCCTCCAAAGGAAGAGCTTAGCACTTGGTGGGATAAGTTAGATCAAAATAGCCGTCAATTCGTAGAGTCACATATTGGTCGATTGCTTCCACTGCTGCGTATCAACATCCATGGCGGCCTCGTCCAAGCACTCACCCACTGTTGGTGCCTCGAGACTTCTACCTTCATCTTCGGCGGTAAGCATGAACTCACTCCCACCTTGGAAGAGTATAGCATCGCCATAGGGAAGTCCTTGAAAGCCAAATTGATCAGTCCGCCTATCGGAACAGATCCTGTTACGGCCTTATATGATTTTCTGAGAATTAAAGAAGACGACATAAGAAAGGTTTTAAAGGCCCACTGTAATGCATGTCCTTTATCTTTTTTGAAAGAATGTTTTGAAAAAAGCACCTCATTTCAAATGCGTAGGATTTTCCTCTTAGCTTTCTTTGGGTTTATAGTATTTCATTACTGCAAGAATGCTATTAACCCTTTGATTGCTCAATTAGTTAGGCAAGTGTTGGAAGGAAATTTTTTTGTAAGCACTGTCTTGATTGAAACTTTTCTTTCTCTCACTCGATTCAAAAGAGGTGGTGATAAGACTTTCCATTCCTCTCCTGAACTTTTACAAATCTGGTTCCTTTCTCATATAAAGGGGTTTGGTGGTTTAATGACTATACATAATGTTAGTAATTCTAATCACCCTATTATGAGATTTGAGAACAATCAAAAACATGCACTGGATTACCATTACTCTAGGTGGCTAGCTTTCATGAAAAAACCGACTTCAAAAGGTTTCCTATGGCATGCTAAATGGTTCCAAGTTTGGGTGGCGAGACTCTCGTGTGGAGGAGTTGGCCCAATCCCTCTATTAGGATTCACTGGAGCATTGGAGTACTATCCGACTAGAGTGACTCGTCAGTACCAAGTCATGCAGGAGCTTCCCCCGGCGTTACAAGCAGAGCCACTCCAGGTCAGCTTCGTTGATGGAAGCCGAGGCCATGAAGATTCCATTCTTGCTATCAAATCGATGTGGGACATGTGCCGTCCACGAAAACTCAAATGGCCCGAAGAGGAGTTGAAGGGCAAAGAAAGGAAATACTATGCCTCGATCAAGTATATCCAACAACACAAGATTCCCGAGGAGCTGCTTCCAAAGATACCGGAGGTGCCATTGAAGATCACCAATCGAGCTGAGAATAAACGCCTCAAAAGAGTTGCTGAAAAAGCTCAAGAGGAGAATAAACGTTTGCGCCGAATGGTGTCCCGAGTGTATATTGATCAAGCCAGATGAAATGCTTGAATCAATCTTGCTATTTTCATTTTTAGATTAATGATTAGGGAGTTTGAGTCATTTACTTTCCTAGTTCATTTGGTTAGGACATTTCGAGTTTCTATTTTGATAGGTCCGTCAAAAGCTCAATTGATGAATAAAAGTTCTAGAATATTGCCATGGATCGACGTATTTCCATATAAGAATGCTTATTTTTGTTCATTTCTTATATTAGGTGATTATGAAGCAATCCCGCTCACCCATCCGTACACGGTCGAAAGCTAAAATGGCAGATCGAAACGATGTGCTGGATCGTATCATCAACAATATGAACAAGCAAATTGCACACCACCAAAGTCAAGTCGATGAATTGTCTGCTACTGTGACTTTTCTCATCAAGCAAAAAGGCTGCGATGACATAGGTACTCCATCTTCAATGAGAAGCTGCGACTCGAAGAAAAGAGCCAAAGAACTTTTGAATCGTCTCATTTTCTCGAGGTAGCTGAATTTGATGCCATCATGAAGAGACTAGTAACATATCTAGAAGGGAGAATCTCTGACCTGAAGGATTCGCATCACATGATCAAGGGTGAAGAACTCAAGCATACATGATTCATAGTCCTAAGTAGTTCACTTTCCTTGTTTAATTAGGGGCATGCTCGGTTGCACCTTCCCCTGCGTGGGAATTCTTATTGCTTTTTAGGAATTGTTTTCGCTTTCTAGGAATCGTTTTCGATGTTTTCTCTTTTTAGGGGTTAGGAATCACAATTTTCATTCCAATAATGTAATTCATTTGATTCTATTCAATGAAATTACAATTTTATTTCAAATTTTTGAGGACATGACGGGGTACTCCAAATCAGTCCAATGACGATATCCAACCATGAAAGAAAATATCATCCACGGAGAAATCCTGAGGGCTGTACTTTCTCATGTTTCCTCCCAAAAACCTTTTCGAAAACAAAAAAAGCATTTCATTGTAAAAAAAAAAAAATTTCCAAAGCTTGTAGCAGATTAAACCTGTTTGTTTGTTTGACTCATTTGCTTCTTGTCTCAGCGCATAATTCTATAACTTGTTATGTCAAGGAACATCTCGAGAATAGCGTATCAAGTTTCAATGATCATAAACTTGACTTGTGATCAACAGGTTTAAAGCGCACTTGCAATGAAAAAAGATTTGGGGGCAAGTAAAAGAGAACCATTATTCTCCAGTGGAAGGTCCTGGGGGCAAGTTTGCTCCAAACTACAGGCTATATGTGGTAAGGAAGGTACTTTCAGGAGGTGCCGTCCTAGCATAAATGGGTAGTCATGAGTTTTCTACTCCAATTGATTCTGATGCTGTCAAGAAGTATTACCCATGATAGAATTTGCCATGTCATGTTTTGAATTGCAAACATTTTATGATGAATAAATTGCCTCATTGAGTTGCAAATTCAATTGTCTAAACTTGTTGCACATCTTGCATTTTTCTTCATTGATGAATTGTGTGAGATTGATTGAATTGTGTGAAATGAGATACTTTTGAATGATGAAAGGAAAACCCTATTCCATACACTGACCCCAAGTGAGTTGTGTGGAAAAACTCCATGCCCACGAGGAAAAGGGTGATCTCGCAAAGGGTACGTCAACCAAGGTGATGAGAGGCAGTTTCTTTCTACTACCCGAAACACTACAGGTAAATCCATTGTTCAGCCCTTTGAGCCCACACACATGAAGATTTTTTTTAAATTATCCCTGTCAAGAATTGTCACATACTGGGACAAGATTTGAAATGAATAATATGAATTTTCTTACTCGCACTTGCATCAATCTTCGAGTATTGCTTTCACAATGTAACTTGTACAATAATTTAAAGTGCCTTAGGATGACGACGAAGAGCAGTTCTTTCTCTATCCTATACACTTTATCCATTGCATAGCCTCCTTGAGCCTATGAATTCATTTCACATTAAACCCGAGTTGGTGATCATCCCCCACACTTTGGGGGCAAGGCAAGAAAATCAAACTACTCAAGTAGCATGATTTACAAAGTCTGATAGAAATGGAGACTTTGTCAAAAAAAAAAAAGAGTGCAAAAAAAGTGGGGCATGAAAAGCAGTGTGCCCGGTAAAAGCAATGCCAATGCTCAAAGAAAAAAAATCAAACACTTGATGAATGAGTCGTATCCCCAACAAGGTGATACCCAAAAAAAAAAAAAAAACTCAAATGTTGAGATGTTGCAATCAGTGGAGTTGTGATGTGAAGAAAATCTTCGACAATGGGGAGAAAAATTGTTGGAAATGCCAAGATGATCACCAACTTTGACCTCCTAAACACTTGTTGAGCCAAATGATCCTTTCGTTTCTCAACCCATGAACCCAACCTACGTTACGTCCTTTACAAAGTCTCTTCAGATTAGGGCATTCGAATTAACGTAGAAGTTCATATGTTTGAAAGCATCGCTTGAAGAAGTGCGAGTAAGATAATTTCTGCTTCATTTCGTATGTCTCTTGACTTGTAAACCCCAAGACAATTGCGAAATGTCATTTTTCAATAGCCTCGGCTCAAAGAGTCTCCTTTGTTAAGCCGTTGATCAAGCCTATATTACGGTTCCTGTTAAAGACCTCTCAGATGGGTAAGGTCGTACCACTTGCGAGATTGCTCGAACCCTTGTTTGGCATGATGATGGAAAGATAGAGTGATTGTCACAAATCCTGCATCAAAGGTCAGGATAAAACAACCAATTTTAATGAGAATGAGTGAAAAGTCCTTTCAGACCAAGAGGTGTCCCATTTGGCACATCCATGACACCCATGTGTTCAAATTGGAACATTTTTTGTGAAATCTTTCCCAATGGAAATTAGGTGATGTAGGCTTGATAGAAATCATAGTGCATGAACCTCCCTTAAATTAATGCATGTTCAGAGGTCTCCCATTTGGCACATCCATGACACTCATGTGTTCAGATTGGAACATTTTTGTGAAATCTTTCCCAATGGAAATTAGGTGATGCAGGCTTGATATAAATCATAGTGCATGAACCTCCCTTAAATTAATGCATGTTTGTGATCACAAATGCATACTGCTTCTCCTATGACCATGTTTTGTAGAAGACATTTCCCCCCAGAAACAAAGATGTTACCAGGTAAGTATATCTCTATCTATACCTTAAATACTTGTCATTGTACAGGTATTTTCCCTTTTGAGTACACTGACACTCGATGGAGTTGTCCCCAAAGATTTTTCCTAGATTGCAATCCGGGCGATCGAAGAATGGTTCGGGTCCTAGCCAAGCAAAACCCCGTTTAGGCGACCGTAGAATGGTACGGGTCCTGGAAGGTAAATCCCCGTTTAGACGACCGTAGAATGGTACGGGTCCTAGACACAATCAAACACTGTCATACTGGGCGATCGTAGAATGGTACGGGTCCTAGGAAAGCAGTCTCTTTGCAAAGTCATGTTACTATTCTAGGCGACCGTAGAATGGTACGGGTCCTAGACACGTAACACCAACTATCTTGAATCACTCTACCCTCCTTGAAGGTAAGATATTCCGGGTAGGTTCCTTTACCATTTGCATACAAATTGCATTCCAAAATTTCGACATCTCAGTCTAGATCTAGATGTCTCAATTCTATTCGTTGAATGTTTCACTCTGGATGTGAATGTTCTTCGACTTTCCTCGTTATACCTTGGTCTGGATCTAAGTATTTCGAGTTTTTAAAAAAATCTTGACATCTCAGTCTGGATCTAGATGTCTCAATCTATTACCTGTTACGCTTTTCAAGGAACTTGAGTGAGAGTTGGGTACTTGTAGAGTAAACAGGGACTTATCATGTACCTCAAGATGCTTTATCGCACTGACTGGTAAGTAATTGTAGGTACGTTCTTTCCTTTCACATCATACATTTGCATTAGCATTTACATGCATCATATGAGTTGCGTTTTTTCAAAATAAAAATAAAAAAAATCATTCAATGCATGTGCATAGTCAAAATTTAGGTCTCAATTTGTCTTTGGAGGCAACCTCTTCGAGCTCACCTTCAAAGAGGGCTGTTTGTTGCCACCTAAATTTTGGCTACCCGTTTAGTCATTGGTCGCATTAAGAAATTAGGGATTAATTTTAACCCCTAAAAATATATATTTAATTAATTAATTAATTAATTAATTAACTACATAGCATATAAATTTAGGTACATTTAGTTTGCATATTTTGCATTTTATTTATTGGACCAGTGCGAATGGGTTCAAATTAGTTGGACTAAGCCCATGAAGCGAGCTGGTTGGCCCAAGCCCATGTTTTTCAATTATCTCGTGAAAAAATAGAAATTTTGAAATTTTTTCGGGATATGAATCTTTTGGATATGGCACATGTGTGAAAAAATATTGCGATATTGCGATTTATCTTTGCGAGATTTGGATTTCGAGAAAATATTTATCGTAATCTTGAATTCTTATTAATAGTGATCAATTGGCGAAAAAGTATTGCGGATGTAGATTTGAAGGGAGAATCGAAAACCTATATTCTACCCCCCTATAAAAGCAACATAGTACGAGGACCTATGCGAGGGGGACTTCTCTTCGTCAAAAAAAGAAAACACAAAAAGTAAAAAGTGAAGTGGACGGAAGCAAAAGCTTATGCAGAGAGGGTACAGAGTGCGACAGGTGAGAGAGAGACATAAAAAAAAAAGGAGAAAAAAGCAAAAAGCAAAAAGGGCAGAGGATTTGACAGGGACTGTTCAATCTTCTTCTTCACGCACTGCTCCTCGCGCGAACCGAAGTCCATCGTGCCTTGCCTCGTCGGAGGCCCCCTCGCCAGCGATCCCCCTGCTGGACCTCTGAGCGGCTGTCTTTCGATGGTGACCCACCACCAGCCGCGTGTAACAAAAGAAAAAAGAAAAGAAAATCAATTAGGTAGTTCTTTTCTTTTTACTTTATTTTATTATGTTATTCTCACTTATTTACCTTTTTTTCTTTAGTAGGATTATTCCTAAATATATGATTGATGTTCCAACATGAAAGTGCCCTCAAGCGAGGATTGTGATCCGATTTTCGCGCCCAAATCCGACTCGCAATCCACTAAAAAATCGACAATCCAATCTCAAACCCGAGATTTGATTCGCGATTTAATTTAAAATTGGCCAACCCGATCTCATGCACGAGATATGGTTCGTCGATTTTTAGATATCAATCTTATCTTGTTTGATTTCATCGTTAAGTTGGTTGAATCAATCTTATTTTTGTAAAAAAAAATCCAAAAAATATTTGAGTTAGATTAGATTTGCTTTAGAATATTTCCTGTGTTAGGGTTAAAATTGCAATCTTATTTTAAGTTTTAAATAAGAAAATCAAAAAAATGTTGAAATTAAGATTAGGTTTGGTTTGGTTATTTTCTTTTATATTTAGAATAAGAATTTTATTTTGAATCATGGAAAAGAAAACCAAAAGAAAAACACATTTATTTAGGATGTTAGTTTTATCATTATTTGAATTGCATGTGAAAATTTTAATTTCGAAATTAATAAAAAAAAACACAAAAATCATCATGCATATATCATGTTGAATTAAGGCATTCTTTGCACGTCATTGCATGTTAGAGTTGCATGTTTATCAATTATAGGTAGATAATCTCTCCTAGATAAATTGCATGTTTTGTTAGGAAAATAAAAATGCCCATGTCATATAGAATTAGGTTCATGAAATGCACGTCATTTATTGATTGTTGTTAAGTCCATTTAATTAGAAATTGCCCCTCATTAGATTAGATCATTTAATAAATGTCGCGTGACATATAGCTCGCATATTAAATTGTATGTCGCATGTCATTTTATTTGAAATAATTTTGTACGTCATTGCATTGCATTGCACGTCATTAGAATTAAGTCATTTGGGTAAATTTAAATTGCATATTTAATTATTACATTTCTTTATAATACCGCATGCTTATTTATGTCATATAGTTTAGGTTATGTTGCCATATTATATCATTTCATGTTAAATTAATAGCATTGCATTGCATATTGACTATATTTTCATTTAATAAGTGAAAACAAGAAAAGAAATTGCGTGTTAATTAGAAACCTTATCTAGGATTGTTGATGTGGATTTTAATTTAACACTACAGATGCTTCGTTCTTCGAGGTAAGTTCCGCATCATTTAATTGCTTTCTTGGGTGTTAAATTGGTGGTTTGCGCACCTGCATGAACACCTCACATGTTAGGAAATAGATTTAAAATCAATCAAAATTGCTTGCTAAACATTTTTCAAAATAAAAAGAAAGGTACGGCGTTAGAGAAATCTAACGTAACCAAGTCCTCGTACCCTTCGTCTCTTGTTCGTAGGAGTAAAGTAAATCTCCCGTTACTTTACTAGGGTTTCTAATCGACCCACCAAAAATATATTAGTGGCGACTCCTAGTTAAAATCTAGTTTGCATGTTAGTAATTTAAATCTAAGTCGCGAATTGGTATGGGTTTGGGAGAGCTCGAGTTAAGTCCAGCTAACAATCCACTGAGATTAACCCTATGTGGTTCACCCCAAAAATTTTGGTTGCGACATTTATTTTTTTCTTCCTTTTGGTCGGTAGCTCGCGTTGGCTAGGCAAGCTTAAGCTTGCCTAGATCTGGCGAGGCTCGGCCTCGTCGGCCGACGGGAGGTCAGCCTCGCCTTGGTTGGGCGAGCTTGAGCTCGCCCAAATCCGGCGAGGATCGGCCTCGCCGAATCTGGGGGAGCTCGAGATGTATGCCCGGGGTAATCAAATCCCATTATTATTTGTCTAGTTACTAGAATTTTTTCTGGGGTTTCCCCTCCATAGATATTATCCCGGGCCTATCGCAGCTCAGCCTTTGACAACCTGCAGAGTTTTTTTT